>NC_056735.1:758953796-759141296 GCF_019279795.1 Protopterus annectens | reverse complement strand
ACTGTGGAGCCAATACCCAAGAGACCGGACAGGATTCTCAGCCCCCCCACAGACAAGACAGACAGAAGAAACTAACTAATGCTGCTCAATGCCAGAAGTTTAAATCTCAAAATGCACGCACTCAAGGCCCTTCTCAGTATGGAGAACATCGATATCTGTTCTGTGACTGAAACCTGGTTCAAGGCTCCTGAGAGCACCCCGGCACTATCAGGTTTTACCTCATGTCATGCATTCCGGCCCCAAAACCCAGACCACACCACAAAAGGAGGGGGTGTATCCATATTCATCAAAGATACCCACACCTCCAGGTTGGTGGCAACGCACGAAACATCGGAAGCCATCCAGGTGCAATTAACCATAGGCAAAACTGCTCTACAATTTGTAGCATGCTACAGGCCACCCTATCAAACTCAGGAACCCCACACAGCCTTCCTGAAGACACTGGAGGGTATAAATGTATCTCCAAACACCATTATATTGGGTGACTTCAACTACCCGAATATAGACTGGGAACATTACTCAAGCCCCAACTTTCTAGCCCAAAGGTTCCTGGAGTTCATAAATTTAAATGCCATGGAACAACTAGTCACCGTTCCCACAAGAGGAGAAAATATTCTAGATCTCATCATCAGAAACATGGGGACAAAATGCTCCACACCGGAAGTATATCCCTCATTGGTGAGACCAGATCACAAACTTATCTCACTGGAAATCCACATCCCCCCACCCCAACCAAAAAGACCACAGTGAAGAACTTCTCTAAAGCAAACTTCACACTACTCAAGACTGGTGTGGTATCCTTCAAGGCCCCCGAGCCAGTGGAAACCACAACCCAAGCTGCGGAAGCCCTTACAAATGCCTTCTACGAACACCTCCAGGACTGCATGGATCAGGCAATCCCTAATAAAACCAAGACTCTTTCCACCAAGGGCAAATGTCCAGTCTGGTGGACCCCAGCCATAAACAAACTTTACAATAAGAGGAGAAAGCTGTTACATGATAGAGCAAAATCCATAAAAGAGAAGACACCCTTGATCATTATTAGTAAAAAATACGAGCACTCATAAAATCATCCAAGGCCAACTTTGAGAGAAAAATTGCAATAGATTCAAAAGACAATCATAAGGCCTTCTTCAGCTATGTCAGAAACCTGGGTGGAAACTCCCAGATATGCGCAGAATTAGTCCAAAATGATACAAAAATCACTGAACCCACAGACATTGCCAACATACTGGCAGACAGGTTCAGTGCAGACTTCACCCCCCTCTCCCCCCCAAAAGGAGAGATAACTATCCCAGCGGAGTGTAGCCTCACAGACATCTCAAATGCGCTGGTGAAAGCTGCTCTCTCTAAAGCTAAAAACACAGCATCAATGGGACCGGATGGTGTCCCCGGCTGTGTGCTACACGAACTCAACGAGGAACTAAACCCGCATATAAGGCAGCTGTTTAATCTTAGCCTTACCACAGGATACGTGCCCAAGGAGTGGCGTACGGCAACTGTGGTCCCACTCCACAAAGGCAGTACCTCTACGGACCCTGGTAATTACCGCCCCATAAGCTTAACAAGCCTGGTCTGCAAAGCTATGGAGAGGATCATAATGGAACTCATAAACAAAGACATAGGGGACTTGCAGACATTGGACCCGGCCCAGTTTGGCTTTGTCAAGGGCAGATCATGCCTTTTGAACTTGGTCGACTTCTTCGAAACAGTCACCAAGGCCATTGATGAGGGAAAGGCAGTCCATACAGTCTACCTTGACCTTGTAAAAGCTTTCGACACAATACCCCACTCGGGTATTATAGAGAAACTTACCAGCTTAAATGTAAACCCATATGTCACAAGATGGGTTGCAAACTGGCTAAAGGACAGAACCCACAGGGTTAGAGTTGCTGGCGCCATGTCAGACTCCAAGCCGGTCACAAGTGGTGTCCCACAGGGCTCAGTCCTTGCCCACTGTTGTTAGCATCTACTTCTCAGAAGTACAGGCAAACATAGGAGGACTATGGCTGACAACGTTTGCAGATGACTGCAAACTGGGCGCCATAGTGGAAAGTACATCGGACACAGATATCCTTCAGAGGGGTCTCACGGAAACTGATAACTGGTGCCAGAGCCATTGCCTGAAGTTAAATGCCAAAAAATGTATAGTCATACCCTTCGGGAAAAACAAGGTAACCCCAAGCTACCATATAGGTGGCAATCCATTAAGCACAGAAGAGGTTATCAGGGACCTGGGGACCCAGGTTGACAGTGGCCTTTCTTTTGACACTCACATTGCTAAAGTGGTTAGAAAGACCTTCTACATTGCCCACCTGATCATGAAGGGATTCACATCCAGATCAAGTGAGGTCATTGTTCCCCTGTACTCTTCACTTATCAGACCAATGATCGAGTACAATGCCCCATTCGGGATGTATCTCACCCGACACCTGCAGCAATTGGAGAGACCCCAAAAGTTCCTCACCAAAAGGATAAAGGGACTCCAAAATCTGTCATATGCTGCCAGACTGAAGAAACTCCAGCTCTATTCAGTCACATACCGCCTGCTCAGAGGTGACCTGTGCCTGACATACAAGGCCATGTCCAACCCGGAATTAATGGACATGCTCCACCTCAAAAAACCCAAATCTACCAGATCCACTAGAGCAAGCGACTTAAACCTTAGCACGGATATAAATAGGACATGCTGGAGGGATAGATTTGTCACCCAGAGACTCCCTATGCTGTGGAATAAAATCCCAGTCCATGTGAGGCAGAGTACCTCGCTGGCTCTGTTCAAGAGAAATCTTGACCGGTGGATGGGAGATCGTAGGTTTACCCCGGGAATCATCTCTGTGTCACTGCTGGACAGAGGCACAACAAACTAATGGGCACAGTATTTTTTAACATAAGGGGTGGTGTAAGCCACAAAACTTTGGGCTAGGCTTATAAATGCCTTAGGGAAGATAGCCTAGCATAAACCTATGAACCTAAGGACAGTTTGGAGCAAAGGTGCCCCGGTAGATGCCATGGTGATGGCAGCTAGCACCAAGAAGGAATTAGCACAGGAGAGTTCCTCAGTACATCCTCCAGACAAGGAGTCTCGGACGATGGACTGCCTCGGAAAGCAGATGTTTGCTTCAGCGTCCTTCTCTGTAAATTCACTGAACTATATGGCACACGTGATTCGTCTCCACTGGGACCTAATCAAAGAGTATGCTGGGTCACCCCCAGAGTCCATGTCAGTCAAGGACAAACGGACCTTCTCGGCGCGACTGGCCACTCTTAAGTCTGTCACAAACACCTCTATGCTGCTTCTCTCCCATGCCATGGAGGGAGCGGATAGAGCCAGTGGAGCAGGCATTGTCTTACGACGACTACGACGACAGGCCTGGCTCCGTCTCTGCGACTTTGCGGAACCCTTCAAGGCATCCTTCGTGAACGCCCCCTTTGACGGTTCTATGCTTTTTGGCAAAACTGTCTGCGATACGCTACTCCAGAGCGAGAAGGATGGGAAAACGTTGTCTGCCATTGGGATCTGCTTCTCGGCTCCTCAGAGGTCCTTCTCCAGGAACCAGAGAGGACAGAAGAAGATGTGGTTCCAGAAATTCCAACAATCCCGTTTCGCTCCGGATCCCTTGTCCTTCAGAGGCAGAGGAGGACAGGGTGGACGCCGGCCCAGAGGCAGAGGGGGGGGGCTGAAGAATTTTGGGTCGAGGGAACCCTTTTCCGATCGACCCGCGCAGCAACCCTGGTGGGTTGCCTGACTGCTCCTCTCTGGAGGCAGTTGGGGGGCGCTTCTTGGAGCATCTAGCGCATTGGGAGTCCATTACGACAGATCGCTGGGTGCTCCAGATCATATCCAGAGGTTACTCAATTCCATTCCTAAGTTCTCATCCCCGGTCGGGGCGCCTCCCCGATGTACCACCCAATCAGAGGGAGGTAGCAGCCTTCGAAATAAAAGAGCTACTAGAAAAAAAGAGCCATCCAGCACATCCCCCCGGTCAATCCGGATCAAGCTTTTACTCCAGGTTCTTTTTGGTGCCAAAAAAGACGGGGGACTTATGGCCAATTCTCGACCTGTCCACACTGAACCTGTCAGTTGCCAAAGAGAAGTTCCGGATGGTCACCATTCAATCCATTCTCCCACTGTTACAGGAGAATGACTGGATGTGCTCCATAGACCTCAAGGATACGTACTACCACGTTCTAATGGACAGGCGATCCAGGAGGTTTCTCCTCTTTCGGCTGGGAGCCAGCCGTTATCAGTTCAGGGTCCTACCCTTCGGTCTCACCACAGCCCCTTGGGTGTTCACCAAGGTCATGGCAGTTGTAGCGGCCCACCTGAGGCTTCAGGGAATACAGGTCTTTCCTTACCTGGACGACTGACTCCTAGCCACCCCCACCAGGCATGTTCAGCGAGAGACTATTTCCTACATCTCGCCCGCTATCTAGGGATCACGATCAACCTCAAGAAATCCTCCCTTCAGCCTACTCAGATCTTGGATTTCAAGGGGCCAGGATAGACACAATTCAGTCCAAAGTCTTTCTGACGTCGGACAGACTTCGCAATCTAAACTTCCACGTTTTGGCTCTTCTTCAATCCTCGGCCCCTCCAGCAGAGTTAGTCCTGAGGGCTCTGGGGTCCATGGCAGCGGCCATCAACCTGTCTCCGCTCGCGCGTCTGAATATGAGGATTCTCCAATGGACCTTACAGGTCCAGTGGTCCATTCTACTTCATCCTTTGTCTGCCCCTATTCCGCTCAGCAGGGTTTGCAGGGAAATCTCTACTTTGGTGGCTCCATTCCAAGCACCTCTGGGAAGGCCACCCCTTCTCCATGTCCCCACCCCAAGTCACAGTGACCACGGACGCGTCTCGCCTCGGGTGGGGCGGCATTCCATGGGCAGAACCATCCAAGGCACGTGGACTCATACAGAGACCTTTTTGCATATCAATGTTCTGGAGATGAGGGCGGTGCTTCTAGCATTGCAGGCTCTCCATGCCCTTCTTCCTCTAGGGACTATTGCAATTCAAACAGACAACATGTCAGTGGTCTGGTACATCAACAAGCAAGGGGGAACCAGATCTTACCCACTTTGCCGAGAGGCCATGAGAGTGTGGGAATGGGCGATATCCACCAACCGCTTTCTCATAGTAACGCACATACCGGGTCGGTCAAACATTCTTGCGGACAAGCTGAGTTGGACTATCCTCTCACCCTACGAGTGGTCTCTGAACCCCTTAGTAGTGAAACAGATCTTCCTTGCTGCGATCTGTTCGCGTCGCCTTTGAACGCAAAGTGCAGCTCTGGTTCATGCTTGGCCATCCGGTCCTCTTTATGCTTATCCTCCTCTTCCGTTGATGACAAAATTCTTGCAGAAAGCTCATCGGTTGGGGAGCAGAGTTATCCTCATAGCTGCATTCTGGCCTCGTCAAACCTGGTTCCCATGCCTACGGTCTCATCTAGTGCATCCTATCTGGATCTTAGATCCCCTTCCAGATCTGATTTCTCACCCCTTGGGATTGAGGACCCCCAACCTGGACAACCTTAAGCTCTGGGCTTGGTTGATCCAGTTCCCCTTAATGGCTAGGACTCCCAGTATCTCATCCTCAGTTAAAGCTATCCTGGTGGCCACTCATAAGCCTTCTACCAGGAAAGTCTACAAGAGTAAATGGAAATGTTTTTCTATCTGGGCGGAGCATAGGAATTTGGATCCTTTTACAGCGTCTATTCTGGCAGTCCTCGTTTTTTTATCCCAAATCTTCCATCAAGGGGCTAGTTCTTCAACTGTTAAAGTTCAACTGGCAGCAATTTCCCACTTTCACATTGGAAATAAATTTAGCCCCCTAGCATCCTCTAAGATCTGCAAGACCTTCCTGAAAGGCACTTTTCTTTTGAGACCCCCTGTTAAGGAAGCAATTCCTCCATGGGATTTAACCCTAGTTCTCCAGGCTCTGACTGGTCCCCCTTTTGAGCCCACAGCTTCGGTCGACTTGAAGTATGTATCTTGGAAAACTGCCTTCCTGATTGCTATTACCTCAGCTAGAAGGATATCGGAGCTTCAGGCTCTTTGTAGTAAGCCCCCATACATCATAAAGACAGAGTTTCCCTCAGGACTAACCCCTCTTTTCTGCCTAAAGTGGCTTCTGAAGCCAACATCAACCAATCTATCAACCTGCCTGTCTTCTTTCCTAATTATCATAACAAAGGAGAGTATAGACCTCATTGCTTGGATGTACGTAGACAGTTACGATTTTACTTACACAGAACGGCTGTTTTTCGAAAATCAGAACAGCTCTTTGTGTCATTTGCTAAGTCCTGTTTAGGTAAACCAGTGACAAAGGTAACCTTAGCTAGGTGGATTTCACAATGCATTCTTCTCGCATACAGAAGCTCTGGTCGACCTGAGCCCGTGCGGGTTCGGGCACATTCTACCCGTTCTGTGGCTACTTCTATGGCCTTCTGGTCGAGGGTCCCTTTGGATGACATTTGTTCAGCAGCTACTTGGGCTTCCTCTCATACTTTCATTACACATAATAAATTGGATCTGATTTCTAGAGGAAGGGCATCCTTTGGCTCTGCAGTGCTCCGGAATACCCTTCCATAAGGACCTCCCAAGTTGTTGGTAGCTGGGGACTCCATCCCACAGGTTGCTGATCAAATGAAGTTAACTACTTCAAATAAAGAAGTTATGTACTCACCATAACGTTCCATCTGAGTAGGTAACTTCATTTGTCTGCAACCAACCCTCCCTCCATCCCCCTGACCTGTAGTTCGTCCTTGAAGGATCATTGTATTTCACTTCCCAGATGACATCAGGTTAGGATGTTCAGGTAATTTTTTCCTTGTGTTATGGTAGTATTCTGTGATACTATGGCAAACTCAGTCTGAGGGTTAGAGGGAAGTAGCAGGGCATTATGGGTAGGGGGAGGAGCTTGGAGCTCGGATCTTTTGCTAGGAAAGCTGCCGGCTCGGATCCGAATCGGATCCGATACCCACAGGTTGCAGACAAATGAAGTTACCTACTCAGATGGAACGTTATGGTGAGTACATAACTTCTTTATATACACACGCACATATATATATATATATATATATATATATATATATATATATATATATATATATATATTATGTGTGTGTGTGTGTGTGTATTTATATATCTATATATATATATATATATCTATATATATATATATATATATATATATGTATATATTTACATATACATTATATATATATATATATATATATATACACACACACACACACACACACACACACACACACACACACACACATTCATTATACAATTTGCTAGTCAGTGGCTTAGCACTGAAGGCACTCTTAATGTACATGGGTTCATTCAGCAAAAGCTTACTAATGGATACTAGCATAATCTCCAAGTGCTGGTATCTGATTTTAACTAGATTATCAGTCCCTCCATGCCTTTTATAATAAAACATATTTTTGTTAACTCTCAGCAGAATTTTAAATTTTAGATTATCTGTTGTATGTTTCTGCAATGAATTTGCTTCTAAAACATTGTCCTTCTGTCTCTGTAGGCTTCCTTATTTTAACCCTCAACATAAACAAAACAAAATAATAAAAAAACATGGACACCTATTCCAAACAACACAGTGTATAACATTTGAAGTGATGGAATTGTAATACTTTCAAGTGTTAAATATCATGCCTGTTACAGCTATTTAAATTGTCGGTACTGATACATTTGCATGTATTACTGTTTTGTCACTTAGCAGCCGTTAGCGTTGTCTCCTCACAACAAGAGGTTCTCGCATTCGATTATCGTCTGGAGTGCCTTCTTTGTGGAGTCTGCATGTTCTCCCCGTGGTTGAGTGACGTTAAAGACATGCAGGTAGGTGCGAACGTGAATGGGTGTGCCTTCTTTGAAGGTTGGGCGTTGGGCTGGCAACTCGGCACTGTAAAAATCCACTGCCAATCATTAGCGGACCAGAGTTCCGCTGTGGCAACCCCTAAAAAGGGGCCGAAAGGCATTACTTACTGTTTTATTACTTAAAAGTGAAAACTGTCAGTATATTATTACTACATGTTAATTAAAGTTGATTTTTATCATGCAGTGGTTGCTTCAATCCTGGTTAGTACTTAAATCAAATTACTAGTGATGGCATTTTTGGAGATGCCAGCAGAACTGGCCAGCTCATCTGAAGGATGGATGTTGCTAAGATGAGATGTCAAACCGAGGCCTCATCTGCTTGACTTGGTGGCAGCACAGGTGGATGTAAAAGATCCCATGGCACTTAATAAAAGAAGAGTAAGGAAAGTTCTCTGGTATGGCCAAATTTCCCCTAGTCTGTATGAATACCACCTTGAGTCTCCCCTGAAAAGCGGTCACTTGCCTAGAGGGACTAATGTGGTTAACAAAAGCATAAGAAGAAGAATAGGAATACACACATTATGTCTGATGTGTAACTGAGGAGAAATTGCATTTCATGCACCTCTGATGTACTGGGATGCTTAAAATAAGGGGTAGCTGTATCTGTCTTATTATAGCATACTGTATACATTCTTCCACTTCTTAACTGTTGTGCAATCTCTATAATCTGTTTCAATGTGATTAAATCATTCCAGACTTTATCTTTCTTAGTTGTCATCCATGGATGTCAGTGAATGAATGATACTTGTAAACATATGTTTTGAATGCATTCTGCTGCAGCTGTGTACACATTTCTGGCTACAAGTTTCCTGAAAAATGTATGTATTTATTTGGATGTTCTTAGTGTTTCACTGTTGCAGTCATTACATTTTGGTAATCTGCTGGCAGGTTGCCCTCAGTCAGCCTGATTAACAAAGTCTTGGGTCCTTCGTCAGTTGCTGTCCCTTCTTCCATGACGTCAGGTCGTCAGGGGTATAAAACATGCAGCCCACACCATTACATCAGTCTTTCTTGCCGCACGGTACCCGAAGCAGAAGCAGTTCACAAGTGCCGGTCGGCAGACTCCTGAAATTTTCATATTCGAGTTTCAGAACCGAAGTCTTCAACTAAAAGCTAAGTACCCTCTTGGTGAAACTTTTTCTTGCTCCTTACCGATGTCAGTAAAAGTTAATTATTGCATTACTTGTGGGAAGCAAATACCTCATAATTTTCATTTGTACTGCATTCCTTGCCTAGGCCCTGACCACAACATGCCTTGCTGTCAGTTTTATGCTAAATTTAATCAACGCACTATTAAACGTCAGTATATTTTTGCTTCTAAATATTTTGGCTCAAGATTTAATTATCCAGAAATGTCGTCAGTTAGCAATCCGACTACCAGAATACCTAAAAAAACGCAAAGAAAAAGATAGAGACAGACTGTCAAGGTCCAAAACAGACGACGACACTTCTCCTAAGCCAGTCGCCGATTCGCCGGTACTCAGTGAGGCGCTTTCGCAGCCCGATACCTGATACTTTTAATTCGCAGGCCTCTACTGAGACCCATTCAGAGTCCTGTATGCCGCGAGATGCTTCAATTTTGGAACTCGTGGATGTCTCTACCTTAGATGGATCCGGAGTCGCTGTGCAGGCACCGGCTTCTGAGTGTTTTCAGGCCTACAGATTTGTATATTAGACTGATGCCATCTTCAAAACTAAGGCCAAAATCTAAATCTATGTCTAAAAAACCAACGCCTGGGCCACGTGTGCAGGCCCCTATGCCTAAAAAACAAATGATCAAAATGGCTGAAGATTTAATTACTCTGATCAGGGGTAGCCAACCCCCCCTTCTAAGAGGCCTAGGCAAGACATTGACTATGAATCTTCTGAACAGGATTCTATTTCTTCTGACTCTTCTAATGAACAGGATTTGTCTATTCCTACTTATGAGGACTCTGATGCAGAAGATTCCATTCCTTCTGCTTCTCCCCCTGAGGATTTTTCTTTTGGGGAAACTTTACATACTTTAAGGGAACATTTCCACTGGGAAAGTTAGGATTTCTCTGAATCTAAAAAGAGACTTAGGGATTTTCTTCTTCTTCCTCAGCATAGGCCTTTGGCCATACCTCCTGTTGTAGACATTGTTGATGATGTTTTTTCAGAATCTAGTATGACTCCTTGTAAGCCAGACAAATACTACAGGGTTCCTGACTCCCACAAATTCCTTTTCAAAAATCCAGTTGCTGACCCTGAAACCATTTCTCAGGGTCCCAAGGGCATCAAGGCCTCTACTTCTAAAAATTCTACCCCTTCTGATAGAGATTCCAGGGCGCTGGATAGATGGAGTAAGAAGGTTTACACATCTGCAGCCTTGGCAGTCAGGGCTTTAAACTGTCAATTTCATATGCTTAAATATCAACAGCATATCATGGGACTACATAAACAGAAAATTATGTTAATTTCTGACTGTGTGGAAAATAAAGATTTGCAGGATTTATTACATTCAGCTGAACAAGTTGAAAAACATACTTTGCAATGTGGTTTTGATTCCTTGGAGGCCTCTTGCAGGGCTGCTGTAACTGGATCTGTGCTAAGGAGGCATGCTTGGCTCAAAGAGCAAACTCTGCCTGACCATGTTAAAGCAAAATTGTTGGATGCTCCTTTACAACAGAACCGTCTCTTTGGTAATAAGGCTGAAGAAGAGTTAAAAAAGATGGAAGATAAAGCTAAATCTATGCAAACTATGAAAGATTTCTTAACAAGTGCAACCTCCAAGATTTAGTAGGCACTGGCCTACTAAAAACTGGTCCTTTCCAGTCCCCTCGAGAGCCACTCAAGTCAAATCAAGACAGTCCAAAGGCTCCAGGTTTCAGTCACAAGGGACTTTTAGGACAAAACAGTGGGGTGCCTCTACCTCCAAATCTGGAAGCAGCAAGGCACCTTCTTATGGTAAACAGTCATTAATGACTTCCCTTTACAATCACCAAGCACTTACCTTTTAGCCGCCCCTTTGGGGGGTAAACTGGCACTTCATTCACAAAACTGGCAACTTATTACCCAGGACAAATGGGTTTTAAATATAGTATCCCAGGGATACATATTTCATTTCCACACGTTACCATTCCCAAACGGATGGCCAGATCTGCCCCCAAATCAGTGAGCAGAGGCCCAGAAACAAGTTCTGCCCCTCATGAACATGGGGGCCATTCAACCAGTGCCAGAAGAGGAAAAAGGACAAGGTTTCTCTTCAAGACTTTTCCTGGTACCCAGAAAAGACAAATCATGGCATCCAATTCTGGATTTATCCACTCTAAACACATTTTTGGACATTCCAAAATTCAAGATGCTGACTCTTCAACAGCTACTACCTGTGCTAGGCAAAGATGCTTGCTTGGTATCTCTAGACTTAAAAGATGCTTGCCTGCATATCCCAATCAGGGAATCTTGCAGAAGATACCTCCGCTTCAAAGCAGGATACTTGCATTACTAGTTCTCTGCACTGCCCTTTGGCTTATCTACTGCGCCCAGGGTCTTCAAAAAGTGCCTGGCACCAGTAATTGCATTTTGCAGGCAAAGAAATATTCAAATATACCATACCTGGACGATTAACAAGGACATTCTTCTAAACCATCTGGCGTTTGTAAAAAGGGTTCTAACTTGTCTAGGGTACACCATAAATGAAAATAAATCACAACTGGTACCCTCTCAAAAATTACATTCCTGGGTGCAAGCTTGAATTCAACTGCCCAGGTGACTTACCTTACGCCAGAAAAGCAAATTCAAGTGGTGACTTACTTCAAACAGGTGGCCACAAAAACCCTGCTATCTGCAAGACAAATTCTGCAAGCCTTGGGGTTCATGGCCTCCTGCATTCTTCTAATTCCATATGCAAGACTGCATATGAGGAAACTTTAGTGGTACTTAAAAAGTTTATGGAGTCATCATTGTCACAGCCTGGAAGCAATGATTCCTATTATACCTTGCTTGCAACTAGAGTTCCTGTGGTGACTAGAGGCCTGCCACCAAAACAAGGGACTGCCATTCACTCCACTCCCTGCCGCCCAAAGCCTGACTACAGATGCATCTGACTATGCATGGGGGGCTCATCTGGCAGGGAAGTGCATTCAGGGCAAATGGAACCCAAATCAAATGCACCTACATATCAATCAGAAAGAGATGCTAGCTGTACAGAATGCACCGACAGCCTTCAAGGAATACCTTCATCCAGGACAACTACTGATAAAGACAGACAACACCACAGTTATGTGGTACATAAACAAGCAGGGGGGTACACACTCCTACCCCCTTTTCAGACTAGCCATGGCATTGTGGAACACAGCCTTGGCCTATCAAATACAACTACAAGCTCAATTCCTGCCAGGAAAGCTAAATACTCTGGCAGACGAACTAAGCAGAAATCTTATGGACCCACACGAATGGAAACTGGAACCACACGTTTTCAACATGTTGACGTTCAAATGGGGGAGCCCAGACATAGATCTTTTTGCCTCACCTCAGAACTATCAGTTGGACAAATTCTGCACAAGAGTTCATCACAAAAAAGATTGGAAAGTGGATGCTCTATCATTCAGTTGGAAAAACCTATCATTTTATACTTTTCCCCCTCTGCCTCTGCTCTCCAAAGTTCTACTTAAAGTCAGACTGGACAAACCAAAAATGATTCTGATTGCTCCACAGGCCCTGCCAACACTGGTACCCACTCCTGCACAATGGTGTCACACCTTCCTCCGTGGCACCTGCCTCAGACACCTTACCTACTGTCTCAGCAGAACTACCAAATTCTGCACACTCGTCTCCAAACTTTGAATCTTGCAGCGTAGCTAATCAACTAATTTCACCCTTGGCATCCCTCAGCAAACCTGTGATGGATGTCATTTTGGAGGCTAGAAGGCCTAGTACTAGAAAATCTTATGCTGACAAATGGAAAGGATTCTGTGCCTGGAACCAAGCACAAGGATTAAGCACAGCAATACCCAATATTCCTCAGATTCTGCAATACTTAACTGAGATGCTTCACAAGGGCCTATTTTTTTCTTCCATAAAGATCCATGCCTCTGCCATTTCAGCTCATTTCAGCACAGAACCTCCCCTCTTCTCTCATCCTCTGCTAAAGCAGTATCTCAGGGGGGACAAATATTTAAGACCTCCCAGGAGAGCACCAACTTCTGCATGGGACCTCAATTTTGTTTTGGAAAAACTCACTCTCCCTCCTTTTCAGCCAGCTGCTACTGCAGACCTAAAGTTTTTCTCCTGGAAAACAGCTTTCCTTTAAGCAGTCACTTCAGCTAGAAGGATTTCAGATTTACAGGCTCTTATGGCAGTGGAGCCTTTCATTATTTTTCATCCAGACAGGGTGGCTCTCAGGACCAATCCATCTTTCATGCCTAAAGTGGTATCCAGTGTGGCTCTTAATCAGACCATTCATCTGCCAACTTTCTTTCCCAATCCACAGAACAAGGGTGAGCGGATTATGCGTTCACTGGATGTACACAGACAACTTAGATTTTACTTAAACAGGACAAAATCTCTAAGAAAATCTGAACAACTATTGGTGGTATTTGCTGCAGGGGCAGAGGGAAAGGCTATTTCAGAGCAGACTATTTCCAAATGGATAAGCCATTGTATTAGTTTCTGCTATATGTACCATGGTAAACCTATCCGCAAGGGGATCAGATCTCATTCCACCAGGGCTGCATCTACTTTGGCAGCCTTTCTCAAAGGTGTTCCTACTAGAGACATTCTAGAAGCTGCTACCTGGAGCTCAGTTCATACATTCACCAAACATTACCATTTACCTCTCTTCTCCAAATCCAGAGTTGGCTTTGCCACTGCTGTCCTGCAGGGCCTTATAGCTGCTCCTAATGCTGTATAACTCCATCCTCCCAACCATAGCTTTGGGATTCTACCCAAATGTAATGACTGCAACAGTGAAACACGAAGAACATAGCACAGCTGTGTACACTTACCATAAATGTAGATGTTCGAGTGTATTCACTGTTGCAGTCCTGGTTGCCCACCCTCCAGCCCCCTGTTTTTTCTCTTGCTATACCCCTCCTTTCTTTTACTATGCTTAAAAGCCTTTTTGGTGTATTTGCTTTTGTTTGGAGGTATATTTTTTGTTTTTTAAATTATATAATTATACATATATATATATATATATATATATATATATATATATATATATATATATATATATATGTATATATATTGCTCCCCATTTGGGGGGCACCTGACGTCTGGGGCAAGAAAAACTGATGTAATGGCGTCAGCTGCATGTTTTATACCCCTGACGACCTGACGTCGTGGAAGAAGGGACAGCAACCGACGCAGGACCCAAGACTTTCTTAATCAGACCGACTGAGGGCAACCTGCCAGTAGATTACCCAAATGTAATGACTGCTACAGTGAATACACTTGAACATCTACATTTATGGTAAGTGTACACAACTGTACTTTATTTACAGTATCTTGCCAATTTCAACAACTGAAGGTAATTTTATCAATAGTACATTTCATCTTAAATTGTCACTAGTAGTTTATATTACCCTAATAATTCACAAGTAAATGTAACTCCGAGTTGCTCTACAGGTTGTTGGGCTGAAATTTCTTTAGCATTAACTCCCCCACTCATTCAACACAATGATGCAAAACACTGATGAGTGTCTTTTAGGACATAAAAAACATAGTAGCAATGATTTCTTTCTTTTAGGAAATGTATTCCTTCGTGTTTATGTGATTTGGAGTTGGTATACCTATATATACATTTTGATTGTATTAGAGTAAGAGATTTTCCTCATTTTGGTGTTTTGGACCCTTCAGCTGTGTCCAGCCATAACAAAAATATGTCCTATGTGTAGCAGATGTATTGTTGTTTGCAGAAGTTATTAGTATAAAACCCATTTCCTCTCAATATAGATTTGCGTAGCTAGTGGCTGCTGAAGTGCTTATATCCGTACCTAGATTTTACTAAATAAAAAAGCCACAAAAAATAATTAAAAATGTCATTAATGTTTTATTTTTTATAAAAATCTTGAGAGTCCTTGATATTGAAGATTATGCTGCTTAACGCTAGGAACCTTAACCTGAAAATGGACTCACTGGAGGCTGTCCTTGCACTGGAAGATGTTGATGTCTGCGCGGTCACAGAAACTTGGTTCAGGGCTATGGAGAGCACCTCTGCCTTACCAGGCTATACCTCATTCCACACATTCCAACCCAGAAATGTGGTTGGGAAGACTAGGTTGGTGGAGTCTCCATCCTCATTAAGGACAAGCACATCTCCAGATTGGTTTGCCAACATAATGCACTGGAACTACTCCAGGTGCAACTGACAGTTGTCAAGACACCCATCCAGTTTATAGCTATCTATAGACCCCCCCCCCCATGACTCAGGGCACCCACTCCACTTACCTGGATCTACTTTGACTCCATCAAGGTACCCCCTAACACCCTGATCCTTGGTAACTTCAACTACCCCACCATAGACTGGATGAAGTATTCTTGCACTAATGCACTCTCTCAACGATTCCATGACGTCATCAGTTCTAACACACTAGACCAGCTCATCTCATCCCCCACAAGGAGAGGTAACATTCTGGACTTTGTTCTCAGCAACACGGGTGACCACTGCACCAGTCCCATAGTATGTTCTTCCGTGGTGAGGTCAGATCATCGGACTGTATCCTTCCAAGTTTCTATCCTCCCAGCTGTAATCAAGCTAAAAAAATTCTCAAAAGCTGACTACAACCTCCTAAGGGAGGGTATCTGTAGCTTCACACCACCAACCCCCTCAGAGGATGCAGACAACTATGCTGAACAATATGCCAATGCACCTGTGCAACTGCATGGACAGCCATACTCAACAGAGCTGAAGAACTGCTGCTCAAGGAAACACAAACCTGTTTGGTGGGCATCCTCTATCAACAGGCTTTACAAAAAAATGTTGTCCAAGGGTAAAAAGAAACAAATTCCAAATTGGAAAAACTCTCTCCTTAGCCTCTGTAAGCAAATTAGATCACTAGTGAAAACCTCCAAGGCCAATTATGAATCAAAATTAGCCTCCAAAATAAACGGAAACCATAAAGTATTTTTCAGTTATGTCAAGAACCTCTGTGGAAAGCCCAGGTTTGTTCTTAAATAGTACTTTAAAGTATCACTTACACTGATCCTGGTTGACTTAACCAACCTGCAAGCAGATAGGTTCAGTGCAAACTTCACACCCCCCTGATGCCCCCAAAGGTCCTTTTGACATCCCTGATACTTGTCCGGCACCTCACATCTCTGTAGATCAAGGGTTGCAGGCCCTATCCAAGGCAAAGAACACGGCTTCCATGGGACCTGATAGTATCCTAGGGTGTATTCTGCCCCATCTCCAGCAAGAACTGGCTTTGCCATTAAGCACCCTATTCAACCACAGCCTAAGTACAGGCTTCATACCAGCAGAGTGGAGAACTGCCATTGTCATCCCCTTGCAGTAAGGTGGAGCCACTACTGACTCTGGAAACTATCACCCCATTACCTTGACAAGTTTGATCTGTAAAGATATGCAGCGTATTATTGTGTATCTCATAAACAAGGACCTAGATAATCTCCAAGCACTTGACCCCACCCAGTTTGGATTCATTAAGGGCAGATCTTGCCTGTTGAACTTGGTTGACTTCTTTGAGACTGTCACCAAGGCCCTGGATGAGGGAAAGTCAGTGCACACAGCTTACCTTGACTTGGCCAAGGCGTTTGACACAAACCCCCACTTGAGCATCATCGAAAAGCTAACACAACTTTGCATAAATCCCTGGTTCATCAGGTGGGTGGCCAACCTGTCACTAGTGGAGTTCCCCAGGGATCTGTCCTTGGGTCCCCTACTGTTTGGCATCTATTTCTCAGAGGTCCAGGCAAAGACAAAAGGCCTGTAGCTGACCAAGTCTGCGAATGACTGTAAGTTGGGTGGTGTCATTGACCCCCCAGAAGATGTTAACATATACTGCAAGAAGGTCTCACAGCAACCAATGATGGGTGCCAAAGTCATGGCCTCAAGCTAAATGCAAAAAAAAAATGTATCATACCATTCGGCAAAAACATGACCCCTACCAATTACCACATCAGCAGCAACCCCCTAAGCACACAACCTGTGTGGGAGACCTGGGCACTCAAGTTGATAACCTCACATTCAACCATCCTGTAGCGGCAGTGGTCAGAAGAGCGTTTTACGTGGTTCATTTCATAAGTAAAGGGATTGTATCCAGAAAAAAATTAGGCTATTACCTCTCTATACACCTTCCTCATTAGACCAATAATAGAGTATAACGCCCCATTTGGGATGTACCTCTCAAAACATCTGCATCAACTGTAAAGGCCACTGAAGAGAATCTATGGCCTCCAACACCTGCCCTATGCAGACAGGCTCAAATCACTGTCACTCTACTGTGTATCATACAGATTGCTCAGAGGTGATCTGTGCCTCTCCTACAAATCAGTTTTGGACCTTGCTCCTTATCCGTAAATCTAGCTTCTCACGCACTACCCACTCAAAAGGCCTGAATCTAATATGCAACATCAACAAAACCTGCTAGAGAGACAGGTTTGTCTCCCTGAGGCTGCCCTATCTCTGGAATAGACTTCCCATGCATGTCAGACAGAGCACTTTGCTGACCCTCTTCAAGTGCAACCTGGGTGAGTAGATGGGAAACCACAAATTTGTCCCAGGGGTTCCATCTGTGTCCCTCATTGACAGGGGTGACAGTTGCTGACTGAGATTTCTTTTGGGGATAAACTCTTGGCTAGGCCTGTAAGGGCCCCAGGATCATTAACCTAGTAACCTCCTATGATCCTGTATGTCATTTCTGTATTTCTAAATATGTTTTCTAAATATGATATTAGATAACTTGGAGAAAACTTGGAGCAAACCCTCAATTGGTTAACCACCAACTACCCTCAAGAAACCATAGTACTTGGAGACTTCAATATCGACTGGTCTCTCTGCTCCGCTCATATAAATCCCCATCCGATCAACTTACATGGTTTCTCCCAAAATATCTTACTACCAACTAGAATTGGCAAGGCTCAAGAAAAAGAAAGCACCATTGACTGGATTCTTACCAATAAGGATTCACATAATTATACCACTGGGATCCTTCCCAACGACCTCAGTGACCACCTTATTACCTATATTATAAAACATAAATGCCCACCTACTAACCCCCCCTCTTATAGACTAGTTAGAAACAAGAAGAAATTTGACCCACAACTATTTCTTGCTGAACTTAAGGCCTGTAACTGGTCCATCCTAAAAACTCTACCACTCCAAGAGAGTGTTACTTACTTTAATGACACATTCCTTAACATACTGGACTCTCATGCCCCAAATCGACAAATTAGATCCAAGGAACGGATAGCACCTTGGCTAACTAAAGAAACTAAAATGAAAATTAAAGTCCGAGACCAGGCCTGGGATAAATGGAGAGCTACTAAAACTCCCATAGATCGCATTAAATTTCAACAGCTTAGAAACTCTACTAAAACAGCTATTACTCAAGATAAAAAACAGTACTTCTGCCACCTCCAGGATAAACACCAGAACAACCCAAAGAAGTTCTGAGCTGGATTTAATAACCTACACCCAGGTAAATCTACTACCCCCACCCCTGAGAAACTCATTGGGAAAGAGCCAGAAGAAATAGCCAACACCTTCAACTCTTTTTTTATTGAGACCATCCAATCCCTAGCCAGTCAGCTAACTACTACTTCCTCATCCTCCACTCATACTAATGACTCCGCTCCCCCCTCCTTTAACTTAGAACCTGTATCTACCGCCTATATTCATACACTGTTGCAAAAACTTAAACCAACCACCCTAGCGGCGGATCACCTCCCAGCGGAATACTTACAAATTGCGTCAGATGCAATTGCCTATTCCATATCAATCTTGATCAACAGAACTATAACTGAAGCTACCATTCCCTCTATATGGAAAATCTCATATATCATCCCTCTCCATAAAGGAGGCACCTCCACGGAAACATCCAACTACAGACCCATAGCAATATTGTCTCCAATAGCTAAAATAATGGAACGGTGTGTTCACAAACAACTCATACACTACCTAACCCTTAATAGTCTTTTGTCTAATTCACAACATGGCTTTCGCCCCACCACAGTACAACCACTGCCCTCCTCTCCTTTGTTGACTCAGTCAATAACAACCGTAATAATAAATTAATATCCTCTGCTCTATTTCTTGACCTATCGAAAGCCTTCGACATGGTCAATCACCAGCTCCTGCTCCACACCCTAGAAAGCCTACATCTCGGCAACCTAGCCCTAAGCTGGTTCAATGCTTACCTCTCTGGTAGGCAACAAGCTGTCCAGTGGCAAAACAGGCTGTCTGACCTGCTCCCTAACTCCATTGGCGTTCCTCAGGGCTCTATTCTTGGTCCCCTTCTTTTCTCCGTCTTCATAAACAATCTTCACTTAGTCATCTCCAAAGCCACCTGCATCCAATACGCAGACGACTCCACCCTGATCTGTTCTGATGCCTCTCTCTCAAAACTCCAAGCAACCACCCAACAATGCTTTGCTACAGTTGAAAAATGGTTCTCTGACTTGAAACTCATACTCAATCCAACAAAAACCAAGTTGCTTCTATTTTTCCCCACTGTATCCCCTCCCCTAGGAAAAGAACTTCCAATTCCTAACAATATGACCTTCCACGTGAAATCCACCAGTGGCACCATCATTGAGCCTGTCTCCAACACCAAACTATTAGGTGTCACCATCGACCACAAACTTAAATTTGACATACACATTAGCCAAACCATTAAGTCTGTCAACAAAAAACTCGGCTCCATGTATAGAATAAAGAACTTTTTAACCCCTCATGCCAAACTTACTATTGCTCGTACTCATCTCCTCTCCACCCTCTTGTATGCCTCCCCAGTACTTTCTTTCCTCAATAAGCGTGAGCTCAACATGCTCTCTGTTGCCTATAATCACATTGCCAGATTTATAACAGGTACACCCTATCGTACTCACCATTGCCTTAACTTAAAGAAACTTGACTGGTTGGAACTCCCCAATCTTCTCAAACTCAACCAACTTACTGAAGCTTTTAAAATAATCAACCACCCGGAGACAACCCCCTCACTAAGCAGAATACTGACCACCTACTCCAACCTAAACTGCCTTCGATCAGCAAATAGTGTTCAGATACTAACCATTAAATCTAATAACTTGGGTGGTGATGCTCTCTACGCCAACTCCATCGGAAAGCCTTGGAATTCCCTTCCAAACAACCTAAGACTTATGACCTCGCTTAATCAATTCAAAAATAATCTCAAAGAATTCCTTAAGTCACACTGGTTATGCCCCTGTCCTAATCCAGACTAAAACCCATAGATTTCTTACCACCTTGTCTCATTCCCCATTACAGAGATTTTAACCTCTACCTACCGGATTCACAATGCAACCTTGAAACCATGTTTTAGAGTATTTACACTCTATGAGAATGTCATATAATCTGTATGTATAGCCTGCTGTTTTCTTCTTGTTTATGTAATCCTATTTCTTCTGAATTTTAATGTACTATGTCTTCTCATTATGTTGGAGCTTTTCTCCCCGGGCCTCTACTGAAAAAGGACATGTATCCAGCTAGACTAGCCCGGTCAACAAATGTAAAATAAAATAAATAAATAAATAAAAAATATAGAGTCAGTCTACCATACTTCTCAATCTTCAGAGGAAAGGGTCAGAGCTAAAGCACCTGAAAATTAGGGTCATGTGGTTAAAGATCATGTTAAAAACAGCAATGCTATGTAACAGAAAAGCTTACCGATTTCCTATTAGCATCTTTTTGCTTGCAATCACACAAGTATTGTAAAACCAAAATCTTTTTTCAACATGTGATGATGTCAGGTATTGCCAGCTATGCCAGGGGAAGTAAGGCAATGGATGTGTAACATATACCAGCATAATTAATAGGAGTTTTATAAAGAATTATATGTCATTTGTATATCATACTGATTTGTACAGGTGCTTGTGTTGAAAATGTATTTGTAAAGCTGCTTGTTTTAAAATATACCAACAGTGGGTCCTGCTGAACAGAAGGGAAATATACTTGTATGTCAGACTGTATTGTAACTGTTGAAATTAATATATTGTAACAGAGGATACTGGAAGAAAAGAGGTTCATAGGTGTGTACTAAGCTAATCGGCCTGGACCCTTTACAAACCTAGCCTATAGGATTACCCTGACATCGTGCCACCCGACCTTAGTCCACAGTGCCTCTGTCAAGTAGAGCCACTGGCGTGATCTCCGGGGTGAATTTTCTATTTCCCATCCACTCATCAAGGTTTCTCTTGGAGGGCCTGTGAGGTGCTCTGTTTGACATGTATGGGAAGTCTATTCGATAGCAAGGGCAGTCTCTGGGTTATTAACCTATACCTCCAGTACATTCTTTTGATTGTGTTAATGAGGTTGAGGTCACTGGAGTGTGCGGTGCGGAGGGATTAGGATTTCTTTAGATGTAGTATTTCTAACAGAGCTGGATCAGACAGGGCTTTGTATGTCAAGCAGAGATCGCCTCTAAGTAGGCAATATGAGACAGAGAATCGTTGAGTTTTTTGAGTCTGTCCATATAAGACAAGTGTTTGAGGCCTAGGATCCTCTTTGTGAGGTACTTTTGCGGCCTCTCTAGGTTTCTAGTGAGGTACATGGCAAATGGGACATTGTACTCAATGATTGGCCTAATGAGGGAAGAGTAGAGGGAGACAATGACCTCTTTCTTCCTGGATGCAAAACCATTAGTAATGAGATGTGCCACATAGAAAGGCTTTTTGACCACAGTGGCAATGTGGTGGTCAAAAGAGAGGCTGCTGTTAACCTGTGTTATTGGTTCTCTTATAAAAGGTTCTGTGTTCAGTGGACTACCATCGATGTGGTAATTCATGGGAACCAAGTTTTTCCCAAAGGGGATGACGGCACATTTTTTTGCATTGAATTTAAGGCCATGGTTCTGACACCGGTCGATGGTCTCAGAGAGGCCTTTCTGTAAGATGTCAACATCACTTGGGGAGTTAATATTAGCTTCCAACTTGCAATCATCTGTGAAGTGTGTCAGCCAGAGATCCTTTTTGTTGGCCTGGACTTCAGAGAAGTAGATACCAAACAGGAGAGGACCCAGGACCGAACCCTATGGGACTCCACTTGTGTCTGGTCGGCAGTCTGACTTGGAGTCCGCTACTTTCACACTGTGGGTTCTATCTGTGAGCCAGTTTGCAACCCACCTAATTTTATAGGGGTTGATGCCTAGCTTAGTGAGTTTTTCTATTATTCCTGAATGGGGAATGGTATCAAATGCCTTGGCCAGATCAAGGTAGGTTGTATGAACCACCTTGCCTTCATCCACAGCTCTAGTGACTGAATCAAAGAAGTCGACCAAGTTGAGCAGGCATGATCTACCCTTCTTCACAAAACCAGACTGTGTGAGATCCAGAGTTTGGAGATTCCCTATATCCTTGTTTATTAGGTCCATGATGATGCGTTCCATAGCTTTGCATATCAGACACGTCAGGCTAATGGGGCGATAGTTTCCAGGGTCTGTAGTCGCTCCTCCTTTATGGAGAGGGATGACTGTAGCAGTGCGCCATTCGATATGGACAAAGTCTGAGGTGAGGCTGTGATTGAACAGTGCACACAGGTAGGGTGTCAGTTCACTCTATATTTCATGTAGAACACAGCCAGGAATATTGTCAGGTCCCATGGAATCTGTATTCGTGGCCTTGGACAGTCCTCTTTTAACCTGTGCAGCAGTAATACTGGGTGGCTGGCAATTTACTGGTATTGTGATTGGTCCTTTGGGGGGGAGGGGTAAAGTTTGCACTGAATCTGTCGACCAGTATATTGGCAATATCTGTTGGCTCGATGTAGGAGGTACCATTGTGCAGTAGCTCAGAGCAAATCTGGGTATTGCCATGGAGATTCTTTACATAACTATAGAAGGCCTTGTGGTTGTCTTTACTATCTGCTACAATTCTGTTTTCATAGCTAGTTTTAGAGGATTTGATGAAGGATCTCAACTTTTTGTTGAGACTGATAAGGGAGTTTTTCCAGTCTTGGGACTTCACCTTATTCCGCATCAGTTTCCTCCTTCTGTTGTAGCGTTTGTTTATGGCAGGGGACCACCACATTGGTTTCCTTTTTTTGGAGGAGAGCGTCATGGTTCTATTGGGTATGGTGAGATCCATGCATTTGTGTAAGTGTTTGTACAGTGCATTGGTGTATGATTCGGTGGTCATGCAACTATTTTTCATTTGCATGGATGCCAAGAAGTTAGCCACCTCTGTTTTTAGGATCCCAAAGTTAGCTTTGGAGAAATTTTTCATAGTGATTACCTTTGCAGGGGGGTGGGAGGGATATGGATTTCCAGGGTGATTAGTTTGTGATCAGATCTAACAAGGGAGGAGTTAACTACTGGTGTAGAGCAACAGTCACCCATGTTAGTAATGACCAGGTCAAGGATGTTGCTACCTCTAGTGGGGGTAAGAACGAGCTGGTTCAGGGCATTTGAATTAATGAATTCCAGGAAACACTGGGCAAGTGTATTGGCACATGAGTAGTTTTCCCCCTTAATGGAGGGGTAGTTGAAGTCACCCAGTATGAGAGTGTCACCCAGTATCCAATGTGCTTAGGAACTTGGAGTGTGTCTCTTGGGACATTGGTGGGGACCTATAGCAGGCTATGATCTGAATTGCTGTCTTACCCAATATTAACTGCACCTCAAGTACCTCTGATGCATTATGTTGGGCTCCCAGTCTGGAGGTGTATGCATCCTTTATAAATATGGAAACACCACCTCCTTTGAAGCTTCGGTTCAGGTTCTGGGGCCTAAAGGTGTGGAATGAGTTATAGCCTGGTAGTGCAGGCATGCTTTCTGCTGCCTTGAACCAAGTCTCTGTTACAGCACAAATGTCAATGTTCTCCATTTTAAGGAGTGCTTTGAGCGAGTGCATTTTCAGAGTTAGACTTCTAGCATTGAGCAGCATGACCCTCAAATTGCATTTGTTTGTAGCTGTTACGGTGGTAATTTGGTCTTTGGAACACCGCCTAAAAAAGGCACTGTAGGGATAGGAATAGTCTTGGCCAGTATCCAGAAGCCCATGGGGTGACAGCTGCAGGCCATCTCTGGCAAAGCATCGAGATCTGTTAATCATGTCATCCCAGGCAGACAGATACTGGATCCCCCTAAAATGATAGCAGAAACTTAGCCAATTGCTGAAATCAATCATTTTCTGCTTGTAGTGTGGTGTCATTTTTGGTGATGGTAGGATGCTTATCAGGGCTAGGGTCATACCCACCTGGGCTACATAATCCAAGAGCTCCTCCATGCTCTTTTCATGTAGTCCAGGGAGGTAAGTCTCAAGTCATTCACACCCACATGTACAATGACAGTCATATTTGTACCTGTTGAGGGACCTGAGTGCGTGTGTTATGTGGCGGATCCTGGCACCTGACAGGCAGCTGCCTGTGTGCTGATGGTTACTTTATTCTTATTCAACCTAGTGAGTGGGACATCAGTGTGCCTCACTATTGAGTCACCTATGACTAGTGTGTTGGGCATGCTGTTCTGCCTTAGAGGCTTTGGTTGAGTGGCGCACTGTTTAGGAAAGTTATGTGTCTTGTGATTAATGTTGGGTTGTGATGGTCGAGTGCATTTCTGCCTTGGGGGTCTCTGCTGTTTGGGTAGATTTTTGAGAGCCTCCGCAAAGGTGGGTGTGTGGTTTGTGTTTTTATCTGAAGGCAGGACTGGTGTGTGTTCTGGAGTGCTGTGTGTTCCATGTGGTGTGGTGCAAGTGTTGACCTTCTCCTCTTGACCAGCTATTTCGGTCTTGGCTGGAGAGTGTGTGGCTGCCAATTTGCATATATAAGTGCATCTCTCACTAGTCTGAGTGTTGGGAGGTAAGAGGAGAGAGTTGTCGGTGTACATGAGGCAGTTGCTACATTGCCTCAGGATGCCCAGGTTCACCAGGTTAATAAGAGAAAGGAAGGGAACTGACGTTTAGACATGCCTAGATAGGTGGCTATTAATAATAAGTACTGGAGCTGTTTCCTTGTAGAACATTTAGTGCTGGTAGCACTTTTGTGTGCTACAGTAATTGCTACAAGAAGTCTGGTAAAGTGCTAGACTGACGAGCTAGTAAAAGTGCAGGAGAGGAGAGAACTAGCAGGTCTAAGTGAAAAATTGAAGAGCAGACTTTGGCACTGCTCAGAAGCTACAAACAGTCCTGGATACATAAAATCTGTATCTGGACTAGACTAGTTGTAGGAAAGGTGGGAAACAAGTGAAAATGGGGGCTTTTAAACCAGATGTTAAAAGAGATGGAAACAAACTGCCCAATACAGCCAATAAATTTCACCTTTTGGGCCAGTAACCACTCCTCTTGTGGTAGATAGGCTACCTAGTGCTTACCACTCCCACTGATAAGCTAGAAGGCTACCCTACAAGACAGACAGGCTTGGGGGCTCAGAAGCTTACATACAGTCCTGGATACAGCATTTTATTATCAGGACTAGACTAGTTACAGGAAAGGTGGGAAAAGAGCAAATGCAGGCTTTTGGACCAGGAAGTTGAAAGAGATGGAAAAACTGCCCAAACAGCCAATAAATTACAATTTCTGGGCCAGAAACTGTTCCTCTTGTGGTAGATAGGCTACCTAGTGCCTACCAGTCCCACTTACAAGCTAGAAGGCTACCCTCCAACACAGAAAGGCTTGGGGGGCTCAGACGCTTACAAACAGTCCCGGACATCTGGACTAGACTAGTTACAGGAAAGATGGGAAATAAGTGCAAATGTGGCCTTTTAAACCAGAAGTTGAAAGAGATGTAAAAAACTGCCTAACAGCCAATAAACTACAATTTCTGGGCCAGACACCACTCCTCTCCTGGTTGGTAGGCTACCTGGTGCTTACCACTTCCACTGATAAGCTAGAAGGCTTCCCTCCAACACATAAAGTCATGGGGGGCTCAGAAGCTTACAAACAGTCCTGGATACAGCAAATCTGTATCTGGGCTAGACTAGTTACAGGAAAGGCGGGAAAGAAATGCAAATGCGGGCCTCTAAACCAGAAAGTTGAAAGAGATGAAAAAACTGCCCAAACAGCCAATAAACTACAATTTCTGAACCAGAAACCACTCTTGTGGTTGATAGGCTACCTAGTGCTTACCACTCCCACTGATGAGCTAGAAGTCTTCCCTCCAACATAGAAAGGCTTGGTGGGGCTCCGAAGCTTACAAACTGTCCTGGATACAGCAAATATGTATCTCGACTACACTAAGTTACAGGAAAGGCAGGAAACAGGCTTAGAATTTTTATTTTTTTTTTTTACACTAGAGCAGCATTAAAAACAATTCAAGTGCAATGTAAGCTAGCACACTTGAGTGTATAGCAATATTAAATCAAATAAAGTTTAAATAAATGCAAAAAAAACTGTATTCTGACCTGAATTCAATTTTTGTTTTGTTCAACTCTGAACAGTTAAAAGTGCCAAAAATATACTTATCAGCTGAGAAGCACACTGAGTCAGAACACAAGGAGATTCCAGTAAAATTGTATTTATTTATTTATTTTTTAATCTTAGTCCAGCTGACTTTGAAAAACAGTCTGAAATTAAATGCCCTGACTGCATCTCACAGTTCTGACTGGAGCCAGAGATGAAATGTCTGTGAGAAGCCTGGCTTAGTAGCTCTGTAGGAAGAGTGGAAGTGTTAAAATTGTTTTACAGTTTGCAGATAGTGTAACACATCTTAGCAAAGCTGTGTGTGTGTGTCTGTGTGTGTCTGTGTGTGTCTGTGTGTGTCTGTGTGTGTGTGTGTGTGTGTGTCTGTGTGTGTGTGTGTGTGTGTGTGTGTGTGTGTGTGTGTGTGTGTGTGTGTGTGTGTGTGTGTGTGTGTGTGTGTGTGTGTATTATGACATGTATGTGCAACATCCTGGCTCAAGTTTCTTGTAAAGGGGGTAGGGTGGGAACCAGAGTCAGGTGACCCGATGTGATGTCATGCTGTAGCCAACATTGAAATGATACTTCGATATTAGTGAGAGCTGTCACTCAGCTCTCAGCAGTCTGTTTGTGAAACCTGACAAAGACGGATCAGTCACCCACATCAGCTTGCCTTGCTCTAGTAAGTGAACTAGAGAACAATAATGCTTTAGTCTGTCAGGAAAATATAGTGAGGTTAGTTAAGAATTTTTTTTTTGTATCTGTGTGAACCATTCCATCTGTGTTATTTTTAATATTTCCTGTGATTGAAACTTTGGTGTTTATTGTAAATAGATATTTAGTATTTTCTTATTCTTTTATTATTAAATATATTTAAATTTGCCATTGTGGTTGGTCATTTAGAAAGTATTTTAACCTTTGAGAGCACTTCTATTTATTTGGTGACACTGTGGCTGCTCCTGAAAGTCTTGCTGCTTGGTCAGCATTTCCGTTGTTATTGGTATTCATTTCACTCAGTATAATTGAGTACCCTGGCAAGACCTTTAGAGTAGCTGGCTTTGTGGGTGTTCTGTTGGCAGTGTACCTTTTAGTCTGGAGGTGGTAGAGAGGGCAAACTGTGCCAACCTTTCCCAGGTGTGTGTGTGTGTGTGTGTGTGTGTGTGTGTGTGTGTGTGTGTGTGTGTGTGTGTGTGTGTGTCAGCTACTCTGAACAGGGACACTTGAGAGCACTGATTTCACAAATATGGTGGTGGAGGACTTGACTTGGAACACCTGGCTAAGGACTTAACTCTATAGCTTTGTCAGTGGGGAGTCGTATTTGGGGACTGGAGTGTGCTCTTGAGGGCAATTGTGCTTGGTGCAGAGACATGCATCTGGTAATACTGGGTGTATACATTTTTCTTCCAATGAACGTCCTTCACCAGTGTCAGCGGTGAGGATTGAGGTTTTTTGATTACTGGCCCAGAGGAGGGATCTCACACAGCATTTCATGAAAAATCCAACATTTAAAACACCCTTGAAATATAGAAACTGAAACCAGACTACTCATTGATGCATTATAATGCTTAGTAAGTCCATCAGGATGTACTGCTGTCATTAAAGATGCATGCCTTAATTTGTAATTAACAGAAGTGCAGTATGCTTGTAAGCAATTAGTTATTTGCCAGACTGTTAATTTAACAGTTTGGCAGAAAACTACCTACCTTACATTGAGTAGTTCCATCTTTTCACATGTTTGGGAGAGGGACCGAACGTCCCATCAAAAAATGTGACAATCAGCTTCCGGTCTTCATTTTGTGTTATTTGCTGGATTTTTATAAATTAGGTTTTTAGGTGAAATGATGATAAATACCCTCTAATTATACCAGAAACAGTGATCACAGATTCATGGTTACCATCAGGAAAACTGTAAGCCTTTCCTTATCAATACCATCACTGTTCTGAACATGATCTTTAAAAATCATGGACATTGTACATTATGTATATTCATGGATGAATTTGAGTTACAGAGATGAGCATGAAATAGTAAAGTTTAACTTTTATTATAAAGTGTTATACATAATTTACATTAGTGATCCTTTTCCATACAATACAGAAAGCAAAGACAGACTTCAGTATCCAAAAATGCTTTGACAGAAACGGTCCGTAAGAAAGAAGTGTTTTATATCAAAAATGGAACTGGCAGGTAACCATATAGGCAAGATATGCTACATTTTCTAGCCTTTCACAACAGCAGCACAATTCAAATAGAAACTGGTTGTTGATCCTTAACTATTGTTTAGTGGCACTTTAAGGAAAACTGCACCCTATGATCTGATATTGTTTTTTTTCTGTGATTTCATCAATGTGTGGATGTCAGATCTGATTTCGGCCACTTTCAAGCTTTGGATTCAGTACTCAGGCTCCTCCCTTTACCCATAATCCTTGCTAACTGAAATACCTGAGATGTCATTTATCTCCAAAAGTGTAGGATGTATCTGCTGGTGGTTAGGAGATAAATCTTTGTATTTCTTTTGTTCTGCTTCTTGGCTCATTATACATCTTTATAATGTTTTCATTCTTTGCATTGGACGTTGAATTATTTCTAATTTTTGTCTTTCCAGAAAAAAAGAGTTGATATATATATATATATATATATATATATATATATATATATATATATATATATATATATTCATACCTTTTCTTTTTAGATGGTTAGTTATCACCTCTGGCTTGTTGTCCCTTTATTTTCTCTTTACAGCATGTCAGATAAACCGTCTGGTTTTAAAAAGTGTGTGGCTTGTTCTCAAAAGCTACCCAACTCATGTGCCCATTACAAATGCATGTATTGTTTAGGCTGTTCACATCTGGATAACATCCTGCTCCATCTGTGAAACTTTTTTTTCAGCGAACCATAGCTGAGAGAGGAAACAACTGATTTTGAAAGGACTTCTCCCAACCCCTGTGGAAGAAAGCACTCCTAGCTCCTTGAAACCTCCTCATTCTGTTTCTTCTCCCAAAAAATCTGCTGAAAAACCAAAGGTAAAAAACAGGTAGAAAGACAAAGAAAAGAAGTCCAAACCCTTAAGTAAGCAGTCTCCAGATCATTGTTTTTCCTTGGATCTGGTGTGAAAATTACCAAAAGCCTCAACACCTTCTTCAATCGATTGTTATCAGATTCAACGCTCTAAGGTTTTCTCCAGAGCCTGTATTACCTATGCTCTGTTCTCCAATCCTGCAAGTGAAAAAGTGGCATCACTCCAGACCTCCCTCTACTGCTTCATCTTTTTGATCAGCAAGGTCTTTTAGAGCCTAACCAAAACTGAAAAGGATTCCTTCAGACGCAGATCCATCTGGTGGTCCTCCCAGCTCTGGCCTTCAGTGGAGCAGGGGTAATGACTGTTTCTCCACAATTAGTAGTTGCTCCTTCTCTGATGTGAGCTTTTGGATCCAGGTCATTGGATCCGACTTCTACCTAGGTCATGTATTTTTGGAGCCTAGGCTAAGTTCCTCGATGATGAGATGTCTGATTCATTTGGCACAGTTTTTTTCAGAGGCATCTGAATCTCGGAGCTGAACACTCAGCACTGGCTCTGACAAGGTAGGTTCTGAGATCCTCAGAAACATTCCTCTCTCTCTGGGTTTCGATGTTAGATAGTTCAACTTTGATCAGCTTCTGATCCTAACAGTGCATGGTCTCGAGTTAAGCATCTATCTTGGGCTTTAGCTTTTAGGGCTCAGCTCTCCTGACCCATTTCAAGCTCAGTGTTTGAGGCTTTTCATAGAGTACTCTCTCATTCCAGAGAGAAAACTTTCCATTCAAGCTCAGATATGTCCCTCCCCCAAAGGATCTCCCAGAGTCTGGATCTTACTCTTCTTGTCCAGTAGGGACAGCTAGTGTCCAAAATTCTCACACCGGCTCCTACCACATTAGCTTCCTTGTCCTCACCAGAGTATCCCACTGAAGTGGTCCACAAGAGGCACAGTTGCAAAAGGAGGCACTTAGATTCTCCTTATGAATCTGTCACCACGGACACTAACTTTGATGACTGAGAAGGTTCTTCCAGATCCCCAACTTGAGGATGTGACATTCAGAGAAATCCTTTAACTATCCAAACAGAAAAACAAAGGATGATGGTTTTCCCACCTGCTTTCTTCAGAAGAGTCTCTATTAAGCGAGGCTTTTGGCTGTGACCCATGTACATCTTGGGTGGTCCCAACCGTGGCTGAGATGGCAGACCTTGTCTCCACACAGGCTTGGAAGGAGCCGGTCCCAGCTGAACCCATTCCCAAGAAACCAGGCAAATTTCTTGTCACCCCAAAGACCACCCCCATTGGAGCAAAGGCCCAGACATAGATTGTGTGGTAGTGATGGCAGCCACCAAGAAGGAACTAGCAGAAGAGAGTTCCTTTGTCCACCCACTGAACAGGGAGTCTCATAGAGTGGATAGATTTGGGCAGATTAAATTCTTAGTGAAAGCTTTAAACTACTTTGCACATGTTTCGTGGTTTCAGAGAGATTTGACCAAAGAAATCTTCAAATCTCTCCCTGGGACCATGCGGGTGGATCAAAGGAAGTCCATTGATGTGCAGCTGGCCACCCTTCAATCTCTGCCCAATATCTCTGTGCATCTTATCTTCACTGCCATGGAAGGGGCATCTAGGGCAGCTGGCACAGGCATATCCATTAGGAGATGAGCTTGGATTAGGCTCTGAACTTTGTGGAACATTTCAAGAAGTCGTTTGTAAGTGGCCCCTATGATGGAAAAACAGGTTTTGGTCCCAAAGTGAAGGATATTGTCTCCAGAAGTGAAAAGGAGGGCAAATCCTTTGTCTGCCATAGGGATCAGATTTTACACTCCTCAAAGAACCTCTTCTAAGAATCAAAAGTAGGCAAAGAAATTTGGTTCAGCAAGTCACGAGTTTTCATCGGACATGTCTGGAGACAGGGATGTCTGTGACAGAGGGGGGGAAACTTATAATGGGTATCACCCTATGGGCTGAGGTGGTTGGAAGAATCAAGGCATCTGAGATCCCATTTCTGAGAAGCTTTTTCAGTGCTTCTGAGCACTTGCACGGCTGTTGCACTCTAGAGGCAGTGGGGGGTGCCTATCGCTTCACCCATCAGCCTTTATGTCCATTATTTAAGATAAATTAGTGCAGAAGATGATAATTAGAGGGTACTTCATTCCCTTTCTTATCATTCCTTCAACTCCAAAAAGACTTCCTAATGTTCCACCCTCTGAAAGGGAAGAGGCAGCTTCAAAAATAAAGAATCAATAGTGTCATCCACCAGAACAAAGATGATCCAGAATTTATTACAGCTTCTTTTAGTGTGAAACGAAAATGGGGACATCAGGCCAATTTTGGATCTAAACTATGCAAACAAATGAAATTCCTAATGGTCACTGTACAGTCTGTTCTTCCTGTTCTGAGAGAGAACAACTGGATGTGCTCGATAGATCTTTAAGATGTGTACTATCACATGAAGATGAACAGACTCTCCAGGTAGTATCTTTGCTTCCTCATGGAGCCTGTAATTTTCAGTTTAGAGATCTGCCCCTTAGTCTCACCACAGCCTCCTGGCTGTTTTCCAGGTGTACGGCAGTAGTTTGAGTTTGTCCTCAAAGGTAAGGGTTCTGAGTAGTTTTTGCCCCTACCCGGAATCTACTAAACCCAGAGACTCCCTGCTCTGCCCTCTTCAGACCTGAGGAGTATGATCAATCTGACAAATCCAAACTTTGCCCATCTCAATCCTTAGAATTTATAGAAGCCCAGTTGGATTCAAGGCTTCCAAATGAAAGACTTCCCCATACAAGAATTCAACCATCTGCCATCAGGCTTTAATAGTTTTGTTCTTTCAGAAGCCACCAGCAAGAATGATTCTTCATCTCTTAGTTTTCATGACAGCATCAATTACCCAGATTCCCCTAGCCAGGTACTACATGCACATTCTACAGTAGACTCTTGCAGTCCAGTATTCAATAAGACAGCAACCTATGTCATTTTAAGTATTAACGGAGGTCTGCAGATCACATATCTGATGATGATTGGACTCACCACGTCTCACAGGGCTTTCAGCCTTCCACCCCTCAAAACCACAGTGCCCATGAACAGTAACAACTTGGGGTGGGGTGTTACCTGGGAAAGGCAGTCCAAGATACATGGTCACAGCCAGAGGCCAGAATTCAGATCAGAGTATTAGAGATCAGAGCGTTCCTCCTAGGGTTGCAGGCCTTACAAGATACTCTTCTCACAGATGTGATATCCATTCAGACAAACAGACAACATGGCAGTTATGTGGTACGATGAACCAGAACTTACCCATTATGTTAAGAGACCATGAGAGTGTGGCAGTGGGTAATATCTTCTCACCACTTTCTAGAAGCAACACATATCCCGGGCAAAACCATTGTGCTAGTGGACCAGCTAAAAGGCTCTGTTCTTCTTCATTAGTGGTCCTTCAGTGCAGCAGATATTTGGCCATTGAGGCTGACCTTGCTGTAATCTTTCTGTCTTCTCTCAACAAGTGCAGCAATTTCTTTGCTCTGATCCCCCTGGTGGGGGAGTCACCAAGGGATGCTCTGTCCTCCAGTTGACCCCAGGACTCCTTTATGCCTTTCAGCCCATTCTTCTGATTCCAAAGTTTTTTATGGAAGGGACTGGTGAGGGGATCACAGTCATCCTTCTAGCCCTTTATTGACCTTGACAAGTATGGTTTTCCTTCCTCTGGTCTCATCTAGTACACCCTTCCTGGGTACTGGCCTTGGTTTCAAATCTAGTGTCTTATCCATCGGGGTTGCCTCACCCAGATATTCATTCCCTCAAATTGACCACATGGTTTTTCCAATTCCAGTGATGGCTAGACTGTCCAGGTTTCATTTTTAGTTGTTGATATTGTAACTTCTAAAAACCTTGTAAATGCAAAATTTACAAAAGTAATCAGAAAAGATTTTACATTTAGGCAGTTGAAAACAGTCATTGTCCTTTTCCAGCCCTCCTACTAGCAATCTTGAATGGAGTCAGCTGTTCCACTATCAAAGTGCAATTAGCAACCATATCATCATTTCACATTTGGAGGGAATCTCTTGTCCATTGCATCTTTAAGACTATCTAAAATCTTTCTTAGAGAAGCTTTTCTGTTATGACCTCTACTTAGATACCCAATTCCGCCTTGATATTTTACTGTTTTACTACAAGCCCTAACTAGTCCTCCTTTTGAACTGGCTGACAAAGCTGATTTAAAATTTTTGTCATGGAAAACCCCTTTCTTAGTTGCTGTTACTTCTGCTAGGAGAATTTCTGAGCTCCATGCCTTGTCTGTAAAACTCCCATACGTGTTGTTTCACAAAGACAAGACCAAGTCTGAGAACAATCCTCCTTTTCTTCCAAAGGTGACTTTTGTATCACCTATCAACCAAGCCATAAATCTCCCAAAATTTTCAAAGGTGAATACACATTTCACTTAGCATATGTACACTGCCAGTTAAGGTTCTGTCTACAGTAGACCATAGTTTTCAGGCATACCAATCAGTTTTTAATCTCTTACTCCCTTATCAAAATGGAAAAAGGAGTATCCAAGGTTACATTCCCCCATTGGTTGTCTAAGTGCATTTCCTATGTTTGCAAGCAGATGGGGGTTGTCCCTACCTGTGCTCCCACAGGCCCATTCTACTAGTTCAGTCTCTTCAACAACATTCTTTTCCAGAGTACCTCTTGATGACATTTGTGCAACTGCCACCTGGTCCAAGGTTCACACCTTCATTTCATATTATAAATTGGGCATTCAATCCAGATCAAAAGCCACTTTTGGTTCTGCTGTGTTCCGGAATATCCTTCTATAAGACCACCTAAGTGTTACATTAGCTGGGGACACTGTCCCATATGTTGAGGAATGAACATAAAAGGCAACATCAGATATGGAAGTTACATACTTAACTTAATGATAGAGCTCTGTTGTCTGTTTCTGTTCTTCCTCAGCTCCTAACCCACATTCCCCCTTCCATGTGCTTTACAACATTTGATCTTTTGGTTCCCGGTTTTGTCTGGCTGACCTAGCCTTGGCTGCTAGAAATTCTTTACCAAGACCTGTTTTTCCAGCTTTTTCCCCCCTATTGCTGTGTTAGACTTTGTATTCTTACTCTTTTTTTTTTCCTAGGGGCAAACTTGATCTGAGGTATTTCAGTTAACAGCAGGGATTATGGATAATGGGAGGAGTCTGAGCACCGGATTCAAAGCTTGAAAGTGGCCGAAGTCTGATCCGACATGGATCTGAGATCCATGCATTGAGGAAGAACAGAAACAACGCAGATCTATCATTGTGGTAAATACATAACTTTCATTTATTCATTGCATCTTAGTTAACTTACAATACAGAAAGCAAAAATTACAATGCATTATTTATAAAACACTTTGTTTAGATGCTGTATATAACAACGGCTTTCAGTCAAAAATGCTTTGGCAACTTATCATATTGCTAAAATATATTACAGTGAACTGCTCCTTAACTACTGTTCAGTGGCATTTAAAGGAAAATCACTTGGAAACTCAAAATGTTTTTTCATTGCTTTTTTAGTTGCAGACAAAGCAAAGTCACACTGTCTTATGAGAAAGTGCAGTGTATCAGAAGCCCTTTCTATAAATAATCTGTTTTATCAGAAATGTTACTGTAACCATACTGGTAAGACATACATTTGTTAGATTGTAGCAACATTGCAAGTCATACAAAAATGGTCAGCTACTACTTTTCAGTGACACTGGAAAACAAAATCCACCTTGAAACTCTAGTGTTTTTTCAATGAATTCTCTGCTATGTTAATGTATAAAAAGCAGTCCAAGTGTTTTTGTATTTTAATAGGTTTTACCACAAAATGTCCAATGAGACTACAGATCATGAGCATCCCACTTGTGATCTTATTTTATAGCTTCTGTCTTTTTCCCAAGAATCAGTCATGGAGTCCCCCCCGCCTCGTTTAGACAAAATGTCAGTACTGCAATTCACGGATGTCTCACTTGACTTTAAGAACCTACATGGCTGCCTTCATTCTTTCCCTGAGTTACTCTGATTTGTAGTGTTGAGAAAGCTTCTAGGCAAATTACAGGATTTTCTAAGGCCATCAGTTTTGTAGTCCTTCAACTGCTAAGAAACCAGGCCTTCTTCACACACTTCTTTAGGTGTCAGACTTGTCAGCCTACTGAAGGAGCTGTGTTGTTGGTCATGTGTGACTGACATCTGTTACAAATTGTGAAGCACAATATTCTCAATTACCCTGGGAATTTGTGTGCTTCAGATCCTGAATTTCGAAGACACTGCATTTGTTCATGTAATATTTTCTTTGCATAACTCGAGTGTCTTAACATTATCTTCATTCTTGCAGTTGAAGTATTTTCCCGAAGGACTGTACACAGTATATACCATCTTCAGTTCTGATAAAACTTGATATCTGAAAGAGTCTTAGAAGTGTAAAGAAAGATTGCTGAAAAGCTAATATCAAATTAATGTTATTAGTTATCAAATATGATCATTTGTGAAACAGTATATGGCGTACAAACACAGTTTTTCAGACACCTGAGAAATACATTTGCATACCAGTGACCACAAATAGCAGTTATAATGGGTCCTTTTATGTATAGTGCTAATGTAATACAAAGCAGTTATGTAAAAGGTAGAAAATGAATTGTCACATAAGAAGTGTATGTTTCTGGCTGCATAAAATAGTCAACTGCTTCTATGCCATGGGAGTACTCAAACTGAGAATAAAACATTTAAGTTAAAAAAAAAAAAAAAAAAAAAAAAAACCTTAATCATGTTGCCACATGTCACAAAAGTTAACCTGACAACATTTTTTTGCAGAATTCTGGCGACTGCCATCAGTATGTACTCCAGTAGTATATTTTTACTAAATGCTGTTGAATGTGCCTCAGGGGCTGCATGGAAATCTGGTGGAGTTTCTGCAGACAGTAAAGATTGGAATTTTTAAAATCAGATTTTAATCTTTTAAACATGAAAGCCTAATCCAACAGCTTTAAGCTAAAAGTCTTTCTGCGTAGTTGCTTACCTTTCAGTTCTGAGAGTTTAAGTAATTAGTGATATCAGTAACAATATGCATGTGAAAACATAACTGTAGTATATATGTATGTATATATATATATATATATATACATATATACTACATATATATATATATATATATATATATATATATATTATATATATATATATATATATATATATATATATATATATATATATATATATATATATATATATATATATATATATATATATATATATATATATATATATATATATATATATATATATATATATATATATATATATATATATATATATATATATATATACATATATACTACATATATATTTATATATATATATATATATATATATATATATATATATATATATATATATATATAAGGACTCCAGTGCTTTATGTATCGGTCTCTTTGGTAAGTTATACATAACTGGCATGGTTGTTCCTTTTTATATAGGTTGCAGCGATGCCTAGATGATATGAGTAATAGTACTTTATTAGGGCAGCATAGACCATATATTAGATCAGTGAAAGTAAGTGACATTGAGAGTCAGAAGGATGGACTTCATGAATTGTGACATTGTCTTTGTTACTGCAGGCTCCCCATAAAAATAAGTTATTAAGAGTAAAATATTTAGTGTCCTTACAGTTTTTGGATTTTTTTTTTGTGCTGGTCTCTCTCTCTTTCTCTATCCTTGTTACATGTGCTCTGAGTCATGCATTTGAAGTAACTTAGTCATTTTTATGTTTGAGACCTTTTGCAATGCATATACTGGGGCACATGCAATTACTAACGCTGTATATTTCATCTAAAACCTTGTGAATAATGTAACCTGTTTATACCCTCTCCCAAAGCAGCCAGTCTTATTTAACTAATATTACATGAGAGGTTAAAGATTACCTTTTTATAACTCCTTTTTCATTACATTTGAATTTAATTCTTTAATTTCTTCTTGCACTTACTCTGCTTTGCTCTGTCCTTGTCTTCTTTTTAATTTGTACCTCATCCTTTTCTCCATGTCATCTGCTATCATACTCATTTCCCTCTTTCACTAAACCTAAGAAGAAACACTTATGATATGCTGTGTAGTCTAAACATGTTCTATCCTTGGTGTTTTACTCAGTTGTGCTTCCCTTCTAAACACTTAATTTTAAGCATTGCTGTTTGAAGATCTATTATAGGTTCATACGTGTGTACTAGGCTAATGGCCCTGGAGCCTTTGCAAACCTACCCCATAGGATTACTCTGGCATCGTGGCACCCAACCTTAGTTTCCAGTGCCTCTGTCAAGTAGAGCCACTGGAGTGATCCCCGGGGTGAATGTTCTGTTTCCCATCCACTCATCAAGAGTTCTCTTGAAGAAGGCCAGTGAGTTGCTCTGTTTGACGTGTATAGGAAGTCCATGGCATGGGCAGTTTCTGGTTTATGAACCTGTCCCTCCAGCATGTTCTGTTGATTGTAGTAATGAGGTTGAGGTCTCTGGACCGTGTGGTGCAGAGGGATTGGGATTCCATTAGATGTAGCATTTCTAATAGAGCTGGGTCAGACATGGCTTTGTAAGTCAAGCAGAGCTCGCCTCTAAGTAGGTGATATGAGACAGAGAATAGTTGGAGTTTTTTGAGTCTGTCCATATAGGACAAGTGTTTAAGGCCTAGGATCCTCTTTGTGAGGTACCTTTGTGGCCTCTCCAGTTGTTGCAGGTGTCTAGTGAGGTACATGGCAAATGGGGCATTGTACTCGATGATTGGACTAATGAGGGAAAAGTAGAGGGAGACAATGACCTCTTTCTTCCTGGATGCAAAACCCTTAGTAATAAGGTGTGCCACATAGAAGGACTTTCTGATCAAAGTGGCAATGTGGTGGTCAAAAGAGAGGTTGCTGTCATCCTGTGTTCCCAGATCTCTTATAATGCCTTCTGTGTTTAGTGGACTACCATCGATGTGGTAATTCATGGGAACCAGGTTTTTCCCAAAGGGAATGACTACACATTTTTTGGCATTGAGCTTAAGGCCATGGTTCTGACACCAGTCGTTGGTCTCAGTGAGGCCTTTCTGTAGGATATCAGCATCACTTGGGGAGTTAATAATAGCTTCCAACTTGCAATTGTCTGCGAACTTTGTCAGCCAGAGTCCCTTCGTGTTGGCCTGGACTTCGGAGAAGTAGGTACCAAGCAGGAGAGGATCCAGGACCGAACCCTGTGGGACTCCACTCATGACTGGTCAGCAATCTGACTTGGAGTCAGCTACTTTCACACTGTAGGTTCTATCTGTGAGCCAGTTTGCAACCCACATAGTGATATAGGGGTTGATGCCTAGCTTAGTGAGTTTTTCTATGATTCTTGAATTGGGGAATGGTATCATAGGCCTTGGCCAGATCAAGGTTGGCTGTATGAACCACCTTGCCTTCATCCACAGCTCTGGTGACTAACTCAGAGAAGTCGACCAGGTTGAGCAGGCATGATCTACCCTTCACAAAACCAAACTGTATGAGATCCAGAGTTTGGAGATTCCTTATATCCTTGTTTATTAGGTCCACAATGATGCATTCCATAGCTTTGTATATCAGACTCGTCAGGCTAATGGGGTGATAGTTCCCAGGGTCTGTAGTCACTCCTTCTTTGTGGAAAGGGATGACTGTAGCAGTGTGCCATTCGGTAGGGACAAAGCCTGAGTTGAGGCTGTGATTGAACAGGGCACACAGGTGAGGTGCCAGTTCACTGTGTAGTTCATGTAGAACACAGCCAGGGATATTGTTAGGTCCCATAGAAGCTGTATTCTTGGCCTTGGACAGTGCTGTTTTAACCTGTACAGCAGTAATACTGGGTGCCTGGCAATCTACTGGTATTGTGATTGGTCCTTGGGGGGGGGGGGGGGGGTAAAGTTGGCACTGAATCTGTCGGCCAGTATATTAGCAATACCTATTTGCTCGGTATGGGAAGTATCATTGTGCAGTAGCTCCGAGCAAATCTGGGTATTGCCATGGAGATTCTTTACATAACTATAGAAGGCCTTGTGGTTGTCTTTACTATCTGCTGGAATTCTGTTTTCATAGTTAGCTTTAGAGGATTTGATGAGGGATCTCAACTTTTTGTTGAGGCTGATAAGGGAGTTTTTCCAGTCTTGGGACTTCACCTTATTCCACATCAGTTATCTCCTTCTGTTGTAGAGTTTGTTTATTATGTTTCTCCTTGCTGGTGATAATTTACGAGTCCCTGATAGGTCCAACTTAATTGCTTAATTTCCTTATTCATAACAGACATTAAAAGAAACACCTACCAATTGCAGTTGCTGCCTTTGACCTCCTGATTTTATGACTTCTAAGGCAATGTACACTTCACTACTTCTTTTTAACTGTACACTAAAATAAATCTAATACATAACCATAACTTGATTCACTATATAGTAAATTCTCAGTTAACCGGCACCCATGGGGATTGGTAGATGCTGGATAACTGCATTTTCTGGTTGCTTGAGAGTTGCTATTAAAAGTAGGCCTGATTAATACTGTACCCTGTACTATTTATTTGGTTTGACTTGTTCTCAGGTTGGGCAGAGAGAGAAATTATTCCTGTCTTCTCTTTTAAAACTCTAAAAGCATAAGTAATGTTTCTGCTGGAGGAAAACAGAAAGTACAACACATAATTGTACTGTATTTCTTAAATTTTCTTTGCCGGTTGCTTGAGAATGCCGATTGCTTGAGTTCCTGTTAACTGAGAGTTTACTGTATTTTGTAGACTCTCTTGTTTATCTTACGTACTGCAGGTAACTGAGGCAGGCAATAGCAGTCAGCACAAATGGAAGTGAGACATAAGCGCGCACACAATTCTTTTATACCTGCCCCTGTGCCTGACTCAGCCGTATCAGTGACAGTGCCAGGAGAAACTAAGCAGTGCTTAGAGAGACAGTATACCAGGCTGTACTACAGCAGGGCAGACTGCAAAAATAAATCTGTTTCAGAGACATGCAGTATCAGCACAGTAATAAATAACAAGTGGTGTATCACCAGTACTTTCTAATGGACTCATCTGAGATGCACTCCAGTTAGATAACTGTCTTAAAGCTTCCAGAAAGGAGTTGAGTTGAAGAACTACAAAAAAAAAAAAAAAAAAAAAAAACTTTTTGTGGCTGGGCAGACCTGCTGCGTCTGTAGTGTCAGTCACAGCTTGTGAGTAGTTTAGGTGGCACAGAGTCTAATTCATGACCAGCACTGTGCAAATTGGATGGTTGGGGCAGCACAATGGTTTCCATTTAAATCAGGATTCACTGTCCAAATTGTGATACCTGAAAGCTCTGCAGTCTACATATTTATCCCTTACAGTACAAGTATATGGGCTATGCAGGAGTGCCTTATGAAGTATAGCAGTTTTAGTAATGAATGCATTCTTTAGGATTACGCCTTCTTGGCTATTATCTTGAATTAGTAATATATTTTCATTTAGTAATATGTATTACCAATTTTTACACTGTCATGGGCACTATGGCAGCCCCACAGTTATGCAGATATGCTTGTAGTGTGAATGGAAAAAGTAAATTTCATAAATAAGAGAGATATTACTACATAGATATAGTGCATATTTTTTCTTGTTGTCTGTCACATTGAAAGAATTATATTTATTTCTGAATTATTTAGGTAATGCCAGTAAGAATTTATGGTTTACAATTAAATATGATACTGGTACAGTTTGCTAATTTCAGTGTCTAATTATCAAATACATGCATTAATTTTTTAGGAAACCTGTAACAGAAATGTACATCTGTCAGGTAGTAGTGTGCATCTGAAGCATATATTTACAAGTGCCTTTCATTTGCAGACATAGAAGTATGCAAAGATGCTGATCATCATGCTGAAATAGAAAATTATAATTGTAATTTTCGTAGTTAAGAAGTGGAAGAATGTGTGGAGTATATTTAATAAGACAGACAGACATGCTACTCACTTTATACGTTCCATTAGGTCAGATACACATGAAGATAGTAGAGCTGCTTCTATGTACTTTTCCCTTACTTTCACACAGTATATAATGGGTGTGCATGATATTATTAATGCTAGCTGAGTAATATTAATGGCAGCTCCAGTAATCAAGAAGGTGGTATGAGACAGGCCATTTTATAAGTATTGTTCTAATTAAAAGCAGATGTGTTACAAGAATGAAGGCTGCATAATATGCATGATAGTGCAGTGAGGGTGGCACTTTTAAGCCCCATAATTGTACTAAATGTAAATGGATCATTACAAGTGATTTAAACACCCTGTAACTATCAAAGTATGAAACAGGATGCTGTCTGTACAGTAAGTGGTGGTGAGCACTAAATAGTAGCATGTAGCTTGTTTTCTCTTTTAACACGTCATCTTCAGTGAACCTGTAGCTCTCACCCCCTGAAATTATTCTGGTTGTCACCTAGTCTTGCACAGTTACTGTAGGAGATACTTTTCTGGTTTGGTGCTGCCCTTGATTTGTGCTTCTGCTGCACTGTGGAAATAAACATTCCATATAGTACCCTGTTGCTGCCATGAGAGTACAGATAGTCTTGAGTATTTCGCTGTGTTAGATGGATTGTGCCTGTTGTACTTAACTTTTGTAAATGTGTTTTTTTTTCCATTTCCCATTATATCTGTTGTTTCAACAAGTAGTATAAATGTTTTTTCCATATTGCCTTACAGATTATTGCTAAATTTTGCATGGCCTAATATTGTGGGGCATCCAAGTCACTTCCTTTAGATGGATCTCTGAGTGGCATCTATGCCATCTATTTTAGAGATGTTTAGTATTGTGCTATAATGGTATTGAATTATGCTATTTTAATAACTATCTTTTTAACTTGTGTGTACATGTAGTACTGTATTCCAATTAGAACATGCAAACTTCATGCTTTGATAACACTGTCTATGTTTTCACCTGCTGTTCCTAAATTATGAAAAAAATATCCTAGTCTTAATTGAACTGTGTTGCTAATTGTAATTGCACACCTGTTTTTATTAGTAGTATATTACGGTATTAGCTCATTTTGCATGTGTTTTCTGCTGTTAGTGCATTAATGTGCTAATTGTAGTTGCACACCTTAAACACTGTTTTTATTACTAGTATATTAAGGTATTAGCTCATTTTGTATGTTGTTTTTGCTACTAGTGCATTAATGTATCAGCAAAGTCAAATAAAACCTCCCTTAACAATAAGGTTTTAGCCAAACTGATTAAGACCAACCGTGACAACTGACATTTTGAAGATTTTGCCTGCTTTGTATTGCTATTCTATTTCTGCTTACTGTCTGACAAATATAGAAGCTTAACTTACTTTTACCCCTAATTTAGACAAACATTAAAGTATTGGTATTATTAGACAGTGTACAGTAGCATCTGCCTAAAGCTTAGTGATAACCAGCTGCTACTAGATCAAAACTGTAACATTTTGAGAGGTATAAGTATTGAAACAACTTGGTGGCCGCCCTCTTACAGAAATTAATAATTAAGCATCACCCAAACCTGCCCCACCTGTCATACACACATCATTCACACATATGCTTATGTTATCCTTAACTCCCTAAGCCTCCTGGAATCAGAGCATACAAACCTTAGCCTTTAGCCAGTACAACATTAACACCTAGTGTCACCCATCACACATAATGTAAAGTAACTTAGTACAGGAAGTCACAAGGTTGCAAACCTCAGGTGTGCACATACACATGGAAGTGTCTTGGTAATTACTGTCCCATTTGGTAGGCACATAGATTCTTCTCTCACCAGGCTGGGTTAAAATAGGGTGACAGTAAGTTGCTTTTCCGGTGCCAGAATTTGCAATTTCATGAAAACTCTAAAAATCCATCAAATCAGACAAATACAACTATGAACTGGTACAGGTCGGTGCAGATGTGAATAATTTAAGCATTCAACCTAGAAGGAAATGCAGAGGGACATGACAGATCTTGCCATGCATGTGTCTAGTGCAGGCAAAACTCTGGTCTTGGGTGGAATTCTGCCATTGTCCAGATAATACCAAGATTCAAAGAAAAGATAATTGGTTTTAATAACTGGGTGGGTGGGGGTTCCAGTATGTTTCAGCTTTGGACAAGATGATGGACAGACCTACTTTCTTTGCAAGTGATGGTGTACAGCTTTCATGCATACTGACCAAAGGTTTTGCAGCCCCATTTTGTCTTTTTTAGGCAAAGTCCGTCTTCTGGACAGCCAAGTGTAACCAAAACACTCCTGAATAGATTAAATAACGTCTGGAAAAGAAACTCAGCCAAAATATTTAAAATCACTACTTTTAATTTGAATAAAAAAGTTAAAACGTAAAAAACTTTCTTTTACTAGAGTAACCACATAAGTGCTTTCATCCAGTAATATGAACTTCATCAGATTACCCCTTCATCGTAGGCTTAACATTTAAATACCCACCCAGAAGTGTCAGGACCAAGATCTATTCAGGAGTAAACTGTATGAACACCAACAAACTATTGAAATAAAGTAACCACAACTGGAAAAGAAACTGTGCTGAAATATTTAAAATCACCACTTTTAATTTGAATAATAAAAGCATTACAATGTTAAAAAAACTTGCTTTTAACAGAGTATCCTCATAAGGCCATTTGTCCAATATGAATGTCATCAGATTACCCCTTCATAATAGGCTTAACATTTAAATACTTGTCCAGTGCCTTTTAATTGGCCAGTGCAAACCCACCTGTAGTTTCATCATGAATTCATTCACAAAGAACAGACAGCCCTACTAATAAAAATACCAGTTACACAACATTATGCTCAATTCACTTAGCAAAATGAACTCTCTCTAAAAATCCATTTATTTTCTACCTTTGTAATGCTTTTAATTTTAAAATACATGATGTTAAGTTGTCAATCTCGCCTTCATTCTTGCTGGATGGGTTCGGAGCCGATCCTCGGCTCCGACTCAGCACTTGCTAAGCTCGAGAGCTAATTTTACCAGCTCAAGGCAACCCTATATCCCATGATGCAAGGCAGAGACTACCCAGATCTCATTTGCCGCTTCGCTAACGAGGTGCCTTCTTTTACCAGCTCCAGGTAAGTGAATAGATTTGAGACTTTTCGTCTACCCCCCTGTAAAATTTATATATATATTTGTTTTTTGTTAACCTTAACGACTTACTTTAACCCTATTCCCGTTAGTGTTCCCTTTTTTTTTTCGAGTTATTTATTCCCCTTCCCTAGCTTAGGCCTTAGGCCTTCCCCTCCCTAAATTTTTTCCTGTCAGGGATTGTTTGTGTATGACTGTGTGTTATCCCTGTTTATCTTAAATTCTTGGATTGGGTGTTTTTGTGTGTGTGTTACTGTATTGTGTTTCCTCGACACAATTATGTCGAAGGACACTAAGGTCTCAGGCTTCAAGAAGTGTGACTCGTGCTGTCAGAAGATGTCTCTGACAGACGGTCACACTTCTTGTGTTTATTGCCTGGGACCTTTGCACCTGCAGGACTCTTGTGCTATCTGTCATGCCTTCAGCCCAAGAGTCCTGCAGGAGCGAAGAAATAAGCTGATATTAAGGGGCTTATTAAAGCCCGAGAGCTCCCCGACTAAGTCGGCACCGGGGAAGCCCTCGAAACCTGTTAAGCCTTCGGCTGAGAGTTCCAAGCCGTTGGCTTCTGGTTCGCCCTCACCAGGGTCGAGATCGGCTCCGGCCGGAGCCGATCCTTCCACCTTACCAGTCTCAGTATCGGCTCCATCCGGCGCCGATACTGCCCAATCCAGACATTCAGTGTCGGCTCCGGCTGGAGCCGACGTATCTTCAGCTCCGTTGGCTCCATCGATCTCAAAAAAGAGATCTCGATCCCCTTCAGTAGAATCCATACGTTCGTCTCCGAGATCACCCTTGCTCTAGGAGCGGAGCCATCGGAGCCGTTCTTCTCGGTCGTCCAGGCTGTCTGATCACGACCTCGAGAGAGTGGTGAGTAGACTATTAAAGTCTCAGGCATTGGCCCAAATACTCCATAGCCCATCTCAACAGACGGTAGCTATTTCACATCCACCAAACATTCCGCCTTCGGCTCTCTTACAGAGCTCGGAGCCGGAGCTCCTCGGAACCGGCACCGTTGTAGCTTCGGAGCCGATACCACCCCTTTCGGCTCCGTCGTCCTCTGCTCCGATTTCCTCCTTGAGGCCTTCATTGGAGGGATCCAGGCGTCTGGTCTCTCTTGTCGGCTCCGAGGGGGCGAGTGGCATCGGACCCTTGTCCGACCCCGTTCTCCCTCTCAGAGCTTCGGCATTGGTGAGCTCGGCCCCGACATCTGCCTCGGAGCCTTCCCTCTCGGTGAGGCCTGGGGTTCCTATCTCTTCGGAGCGGGAACTTTCTGGTCTCTCTGAGAGGGGAGCCTTCGAGGTGATGAGGAGTGTACTAGCCCCTGGGCTTAGTCAACGGACAGTTCCATCAGCTCCTCCCACTACAGTGCCTGCTGATGTCTCTTCCCACTCTCTTGCTCCCGGACCCAGAGATCCAACGCCTCAGGTTTCCCCATTGGGAATATCTTCCTCTTCCGAGGCTTCTCCTGATCCGTCAGGTGAAACCCCGCGTAAGAGGACATGTAAGAGGAAACATCTAGACTCCCCTGAGTCTACTACATCAGATACTGACCTGAATGAGTCGGAGGGATCCCCAAGGTCCTCCTCTGAGGATGTCTCATTCTCAGACATCCTTGAACTCCTTAAGCAGAGGGGGAACTGGCCCTCCCTTAATCCTTCCGAGGATGAGTCAGTATACCTGGAGGTGTTCGGATCTCGACCCTCCACCTCCTGGGTGTCTCCGCCTTTCGACCCTCTTATGGAGGTAGTGGCTCGGAAGGTGTGGATGGCTCCGGATTCGGTGGAACCTGTCCCTAGGAGGCTTTCAAAATTTATTACGGCCCCACAAGATAGACAATATTTAACAAAGGGTCCCAGTTGATGCCATGGTGGTGGCTGCTGCCACCAAGAAGGAATTAGCTGATCCTTCAGTACCTGTCCATCCTCCTAACAAGGATTCTAGGACTATGGACAGGTATGGCAAGCGGATTTTTTCTTCAGCGACTTTTGCCATGAGATCGCTGAACTACTTATGCCACTTCACCCGCCTTCAAAGAGATGTTCTTAAAGAGTTGGGAGAAGTTTTACAGGATCCGTCAGCTGCTGGGTCTCAGGATAAGATTAGCTCACAGCTAGGAATCCTTAACTCCATTGTTAACTCCTCCATGTGGCTCATTTCTTATGCAGCCGATGGAGCAGTAGAGCAGGCACAGGAGTGGCTTTAAGGCGTCAGTCCTGGATGCGGCTTTGTAATTTTGCAGACCCCTTCAAGGCGTCCTTCACAAACTCCCCCTTTGATGGTTCGACCTTGTTCGGACCTCAAGTGAAAGACACTTTGACTAGATGCGAACAAGATGGCAAGACTCTTTCTGCCGTAGGAGTCCGTTTCTCCACCCCTTCAAGACCTTACCCCAAAGGACAGAAGGGAGGGAAAATGTGGTTCCGCAAATCTCAAGGAGTCACGCCTGACGCACGAAGTCAGTTTACCCCCAGAGGCAGAGGGGGTAACAATAATAGACACCGCCCTAGGGGCAGAGGGGGTCCACAGAATCAGGGTAGCAGAGAGCCTCTTTCTGACGAATCCTTCCAGCATCCCTGAGATGTTGCCCGATTGTCCGCCTTCGGAGGCAGTTGGGGGAAAATTATCACTGTACCCAATAGCCTGGCTTTCCCTTTCTCAAGACAAATGGGTACAGTCGATTATATCCGAGGGTTACAAAATTCCCTTTATTCAAACCCCAATTCAACAAAAGGGAACCCTTCCAGACGTTCCACCCGGTCTAAGGGAACTAGCAGTACTAGAAATATCAAAACTGCTAGTAAAAAGAGCCATCCAGCCAGTCCCAGTGGACCAAATAGGATCCGGAATCTACTCAAGGTTCTTTTAGTTCCAACAAAGACAGGGGACTGGAGACCAATATTAGATCTGAGCAAACTAAACAAGTTTGTAAAGAAATCAAGATTTCGGATGGTCACGCTTCAGTCCATTCTGCCCTTTCTGGGCAAGGACAATTGGATGTGCTCGATAGATCTTCAGGATGCGTACTATCACATAAAAATTCACAGACGCTCCAGAAGATTTCTCCGCTTTCGGCTGGGGACCAGTCACTTCCAATTCAGAGCCCTGCCCTTTGGACTCACTACAGCCCCCAGAGTGTTCACCAAATGTATGGCAGTGGTTACGGCTCACCTGAGACGTCAAGGATTCCAGGTGTTTCCATATCTAGATGACTGGCTCCTCACTGCCACCACCAGGCATCAGCTTCTCCAAGCCAGAGATTACACCATTCACATTTGCGGAGGGCTAGGAATTTCTATAAATTTTGAAAAATCTGCCTTGTCGCCTTGTCAATCTATTACTTTTATAGGCGCAAGATTGGACACCGTACAACTTTCAGCAAAGTTAACAGACCAAAGGATCTTGGACATTCAAAGACACGTCCAGGTGATTCTTCTCAGCAACAGAATTCAGGCCAGATTTGCTCTGAAGGTATTGGGTCTTATGGCAGCCGCCATAACACTTCTTCCCCTTGCCCGCTTTTACATGCGTCTTCTACAATGGATGCTATTCACCCAATGGTCTTTTCAACAACTTCCCATGCGTCACGAGATCATAGTAACTCCAACTTGCAAAAGGCATCTGACTTGGTGGATATCATCCCCTCAAGTCCATGAAGGCAGACCTTTTGTTCCTCTTGCTCCAGTTGCCACGGTTACATCGGACGCCTCCCTGATCGGGTGGGGGGGGGGCATTATCAGGGCAGGATGGTCCATGGCACTTGGCAGCCTTTCGAATACCATCTGCACATAAATGTCCTGGAGATGAGAGCGGTGCTTTTAACATTGCAAGCCCTCAACGACTCTCTTCCCCTGGGAACTATTGCAGTCCAAACGGACAATATGTCCGTAGTGTGGTATATCAACAAACAGGGCGGAACCAAGTCCTATCCACTGTGTCGAGAGGCTCTCAGACTTTGGCAATGGGCAATCTCTTCTCAGCGGTTTCTGATAGCAACGCATATCCCCGGGAAATCCAACATCATAGCGGACAGGTTGAGCAGAGCTATTCTCATGCCTCACGAGTGGTCTCTCAAACAATCAGTGACGGAAGAGATTTTTCAGAAGTGGGGCCTTCCTTGCTGCGACCTTTTCGCTACACCTCAAAACAGCAAATGCCCAGACTTCTTCTCTCTCTTCCCCATTCCAGGCCATCCCCCCAGAGACGCTCTAACCCAAGATTGGCCCCGGGGACTTCTTTATGCCTTTCCCCCCTTTCCGCTGATACCTCAACTAATTCAGAAAGCAACCGCCTTGAGAGCAAAGTTGATTCTCATTGCCCCTTATTGGCCTCGACAGATATGGTTTCCGTTCCTACATCGTTATCTCTTGGTACAGCCATGGCATCTGGACCCGGTTCCAGATCTTCTGACCCACCAGTCGGGGCAGCTGCACCAATCCATACCTTCTCTCAACCTCACTGCTTGGTTGCTCCACTTCCATCCTTAGCCAGGCTTCCTATGATTTCTAATCCTGTCCGGGATATCATAGTAGCTTACCTAAAATCTTCTACCAGAAGGATTTACACTAGTAAATGGCGACGTTTCTCCTTCTGGGCAAAAGCTAGGAACATAAACCCCTATACTGCTCCGATTCATTCGGTCTTGGACTTCCTAGCTGAGATTTTTCATTCAGGATCCTCTTCCTCCACAGTAAAAGTTCAGCTGGCAGCCATTTTGAATTTTCATATAGGCCTTTTGGACCACAACATTATGTCACATAAACTTTGCAAGGCATTCCTTCGAGGTATCTTTTACTTAAACCTCCGATTAGAGACCCCACCACAGTGGGATCTAAATTTAATTTTAACATCCTTGATTCTTCCCCTTCGAACCTCGGCTGCCTGTTCTTTGAAATTTCTTTCTTGGAAGACACTTTTTCTAGTCGCCATTACTTCTGCCAGGAGAGTATCTGAGCTTCATGCTCTCTGCATTCGTCCTCCCTACTTAATCTTCCACAAAGATAGGGTATCTCTAAGGACTAATCCGTCTTTCTTACCAAAAGTGGCATCAGACAGACTTAAATCAATCCATTGATCTTCCAGTGTTTTTTCCGAATTATTCTGATAGAGCGGAACAAAAATTACATTGTCTTGATGTTCACCGCCAGCTCAGATATTATCTGGACAAAACTAAACTTTTTAGGAAATCTGATCAACTGTTTCTATCCTATGCAGAGAACAGGAAAGGCCTTCCAGTTTCCAAGGTGACTTTATCTAGATGGCTGTCTTCTGTGATACTTACATTTATCAGCTCAGAGGCAAAGAGTTGATTTCTAAGCCAAAAGCCCATTCTACCAGAGCTCTAGCTACATCGACAGCTTTTCAAGCTAGACTTCCAATAGACACTATTTGTGCAGCAGCCACATGGGCCTCTCCTCATACCTTTGTTTCACATTACAAATTAGACTTGGCCGCCAGAGACAGAGCGAATTTTGGTTCCACTGTTCTCAAGAGTCTGTTCCATTGAGCCACCCAGGATAGAGGTGCTAGGGACGCGGTCCCATCCAGCAAGAATGAAGGCGAGATTGACAACTTAACATTAAGAAGTTATGTACCTACCATAACGTTCCATGTTAGTTGTCTTCTCTCGCCTTCTTTCTTGCGTCCCACCCTCCATCCCCCTAGCCTGGTCAGACCGAGAAGATGATGCCTCTTCTATTAAGAGGTTTTATTCTTTTTCTAGCTATTCAGCTTCTAGTGTCAATAGATTAGGTTGATCCTTTCTAGAGGATTATGATGTTTATGATTGTCATTAGTATTGTTACTTTTCTTCCTCCTCTACAGTTGGAAGAATATATTCCTATTTCCTTAGCTACCAAATGAGATCTGGGTAGTCTCCGCCTTGCAACATGGGATATAGGGTTGCCTCGAGCTGGTAAAATTAGCTCTCGAGCTTAGCAAGTGCCGAGTCGGAGCCGAGGATCGGCTCCGAACCCATCCAGCAAGAAAGAAGGCGAGAGAAGACAACTAACATGGAACGTTATGGTAGGTACATAACTTCTTCTTATAGAATTTTGCTCATTTAAACCTAGTCATTGATCTGCACCAAAACGGATCTGCCAAATTAATTCTTTTTTCTCTAACTGGAGCATTAGAGGTCCACCCCTATAATTTGGGATCTCTTGATCTATAACCATATATCAAAATGTGTATTTGGGTAATTTGTTTATATGTTTAGCCAATGCATTATTCAAGTTTTTCCTCTTTGTATTGTATTCATGTTTGTACACTGTTTCTCTCATTTTACAGTCTTTTTCCCAACATAAAAACTTTAACAATTTTTGCATATAGCAACATATATAGCCCCTTTTGATTCACAATTAATTTTACCCTTAAGTTGGTATTCTGTTCCTTTTATGCTAAAGGTTTTAGCCACTTCCATAAATTTAAAAATAATGGCAAAACCCTGCATTTCCTCATTTCACCCTGTCCCATTTTCTTCTTATTACACTGGCTTTCTAAAATTTCCTTAAAGTTAAGGCCTCTACAGTATACCATCACAGGTTTCTCACCTTTTACTTCTAAGTACCTTGTCTTCACTAATCAGCGGCCAGTTCTTACTCAAAATCCTGTTTATCATAACTTGCTCATGATGATAGGTGGTGACAAAAGTTGTCTGTAAGTTCATATATACTGTTGGATTCCTATTTACACTTACACTTGTCTGCAGCTCGATTGTTTGTATCATATCTCGCCCCAACAAAAACTCCTTATTTAAAATAGGTTTGTAAAATCCCTGCTGTGTTTTACTAACAACCTCTTCTACCAGTTCATCCAACAAGTCATGTGGGTATCCCTTTTTCTAAACATATCCTTTAAATGGAAACATTCCTCAAAAAAATCTTCCTCTAATGTAATCATCCGGGTTGCCCTTGTTAGTTGTCCTTTAACAACAGAAAGTTTTTGATGTATCAGATGCTTACTAGTGTAGTGCAAAATAATTATTGGAATGGGTCTTCCTTCTATATATTTTAGAAATATGTCGATTGTTTGACTTATCCTTAATTAATAAAACATCCAAATCGGCTATTTTCTCCACATCCATTTCATATGTAAATGCCAAAAAGTTAGTCGAATTTCCTATATATGTAATACATTCTAAAATCTCAACACTGCTTCTTTTCCAGGTGAGAGAAATTTCATCCAAAAATTGGACATATAATCTAAAATTGTCTTTAAATTTATTATTAAATTAAAACTTATATTCCCAGGCTGCCATTACCACACAAGAAACCCATAGCCACTTCGCTCTTCTTTAGATAATACTTCCCATTAAACAAAATATAATTATTAGTCAATACTAAATCTAATAGCTCCTCATATAAATTTGCTTCAACGTGTGGGACTTCCTTCAAATACGAAAAATTGACAACCCTCTCAATCTCTATATCTTGGGGCATGACTATATAAAGGTCCTTGACATCTATAGTTATTAATACATCATTAGGATTGTATTCCAACCCATCCATCAGTTTTTTAAAAATTCCATGAATCCTTCACTTATTGATGCTTCATCTTTCAGATACGGTTTGTTTACTATCCAAGTATTTTGCACAAGCCAAATTAATAGAATTAAACCCATCCACAATAGCACACATAGGTGGTGATTCTGTACTGTTGTGCAGTTTGGGTACACCGAACATAACTAATGATGTTCATCGTGTTTCACTGTTGCAGTCATTACACTTGGGTTATCCTGCTGGCAGGCTACCCGCAGTCGGCCTGAATTCCAAAGTCCTGGTCCGGCGTCGGTTGCTGTCGCTTCTTCCCTGACGTCAGTGCGCCAGGGGTATATAAGGTGCAGCCAACGCCATTTTTTTCAGTTTTTCTTGCTGTGCGGTGCCCAAAGCAAAAGCAGTTTGCAAGTGCCGGTCGGCCGACTCCTGAGATTTTCGAAATTGAATTTCAGAACCGAAGTCTTCAATAAAGCTAAGTACCCTGTTGGTGAAGCTTTTTCTTGCTCCAGACCAATGTCAGTAAAAGTTAACAATTGTATTTCTTGTGGGAAGCAAATACCTCATAAGGATTTTCACTCTTACTGCATTCCTTGCCTAGGCCCTGACCACGACGTTGCTAGTTGTCGGTTTTGTGCTAGATTCAACCAACGCACTATTAAGCGTCGGTTTGATTTTGCTTTACATTATTTTGGCTGAAGGTTTGACTACATAATGCCGTTGGAACAACCGACGACCGGAATTCATAAAAAATGCAGAGACAAAGAAAAGGACAGGTATCCGAGGTCCAAAACCATTGACGAAGCCTCTTCTAGGCCAGTTGCCGGTTCTCAGTGAGGCGCTTTCGCAGCCCCTGACACCCGCTACCTCCAGCTCCCACGTGGAGACAACTAGGCCTCTGGAAACTCAAGTTATTGGGCCTACAGAAACTATTCCCTCAGATGGGTCAGGAGCTGCTGAGCAGGCATCGGCTTCTGAGGGTGTTTTCAGACCTACACAGCTTACTATCAAGTCCACTTGTGCAGCCAAGGCAAAGTCTAAAACACCATTAAAGTCAAAGAAACAAGTACAGCATTCTCCTGGACAGTCATCCATGCCAAAGAAACAGATGCTTAAAATGGCCGAGGACCTAATTACTTTGATCAGGGGTTCCCATCTCCCTCCTGATAAAAGGCCTAGGCAAGACACTGACTATGACTCCTCTGACCAGGTTTCTATTTCTTCTGATTCCTCTTCAGAACAGGGCTATTCTCTTCCTCCCTATGAGGATGCTGAAGAATCTATCCCTTCAGCCTCTCCTCCTGACAATTACTCTTTTGGGGAAACCTTGCACACCATGAGGGAGCATTTCCATTGGGAAAGCCAGGATTATTCAGAATCCAAGAAAAGGCTCAGAGACTTTCTTTTATTGCCTCAGCACAGGCCCCTTGCTATTCCCCCCTGTGCTAGATATTGTTGATGATGTTTTTTTTTTAATCCAGTTCGTCTCCGGATTCTTTACCCCCTGCACCAGTCAAGCCAGATAGGTACTACAGGGTCCCAGACTCTCATAAATTTCTTTATAAAAACTCTGCTGCTGACCCCGAAACAATTTCTCAGGGTCCCAAAGGGGTCAAGGCTTCCACTGCAAAAAACCCTGTTCCCTCTGATAGGGATTCTAGAGCACTGGATAGATGGGGGAAAAGTTTACACTTCTGCTACTTTAGCTGTAAGGGCTTTAAACTGCCAGTTTCACATGCTTAAATATCAACAATACTTAATGTCTTTGCTAAAACAGAAAATGCTTATAAGCTCAGAATGTCCTGACAATAAGGAAATGCAGGATTTATTGCATGCAGCTGAACAAGTGGGAAAGCATACTCTGCAATGTGGTTTTGATTCATTAGAGGCTTCTTGCAGAGCCGCAGTTACAGGTTCTGTTATTCGAAGGCATGCTTGGTTAAAAGAACAAAGTTTACCTGATCATGTTAAAGTAAAATTATTGGATGCTCCACTACAGCATGATACTTTGTTTGGTGTTAAGGCAGAAGAGGTGTTAAAGAAAATGGAGGATAAAGCAAAATCAATGCAGACAGTAAAGGATTTCTTACAGGTTCAGCCACCTAGATTTAGCAGAAACTGGCGTTCAAAAAATTGGTCCTTTCCAGTGTCAGACAGGCCACAAAGAGGCAGATACAGATGCCCAAGAGGCAGATCTCGGCCCCAAGGCTCATACAGACCTAAACAATGGGGTGCTTCAGCCCCCAAAGGCGGAGAAGACAAATCACAACCTTATAGGAAATAGTCCCAATAACTTCCCATTACAAATGCCAAGCACTTACCTTTTGGCAGCACCCTTAGGAGGAAAGCTAGCACTTTTCGCACAAAATTGGCACATGATCACCCAGGACAAATGGGTACTGAATATTGTCTCTCAGGGTTACGGGTTCCACTTTCACACCCTTCCAAGGTCAAAAGGTATGCCAGACCTGCCACAAAATCAATGGGCAGAGGCACAAAAACAAATTTCTGCTCTCATGGACATGAGAGCAATTCAAAAAGTACCACAACAAGAACAGGGACAATGATTTTACTCAAGACTTTTCCTGGTACCCAGAAAGGGCAAAGCCTGGAGACCAATACTGGACCTGTCAATTCTAAATACTTTCCTGGATGTTCCAAAATTCAAAATGTTAACACTGCAGCAACTTCTACCCATGTGGGCAAGAAGGCTTGGCTAGTTACTTTGTACCTCAAAGAGGCATACCTGCATGTCCCAGTCAGACAATCTTGCAGAAGATACCTCAGATTCATAGCTGGCTCAATGCATTACCAATTATCTGCACTGCCCTTTGGCTTATCTACTGCGCCCAGGGTCTTCACAAAATGCCTGGCACCAGTAATTGCATTTTGTAGACAAAAAGGAATTCAAATATATCCCTACTTGGATGACTGCCTTATTCAAGCAGAGAGCAAGGACATTCTACTAAAGCATCTGGCGTTTGTAAAAAGGTTACTAATTTGCCTAGGGTACACAGTAAATGAAAAGAAATCAAAACTAGTGCCCTTTCAGGAGATAATATTCCTGGGTGCAAGCTTAAATACAACTGCCCAGATGGCTTATCTCGCGCCCAACAAGCAAAGGCAACTGACTCATTACTTTCAAATGATGGCAACAAAGACCCAGCTACCTGCAAGAAAAATTCTGCAGGCTTTGGGCTTCACGGCATCCTGCATTCTACTAATTCCATATGCAAGATTGCATATGAGGAAACTATAATGGTATCTAAAAAGTGTTTGGACTCAACATTGCCACAGCCTGGAAACAATAATAACACTTATTCCCTGCCTGCAACAGGAGTTTCGATGGTGGGCACTGGCCTGTCACCACAACAAGGGACAGCCTTTCACTTTACCCACAGCCAGGCAGACACTAACAACAGATGCATCGGATTACGCCTGGGGAGCACACATGGCAGGAAAATGTATTCAGGGCACGTGGCCCGCGGAACAAATGCATCTTCACATCAATCAAAAAGAGATGCTAGCTGTACAGAATGCCCTGACAGCCTTCAAGGATCTACTACATCCAGGACATCTATTACTAAAGACGGACAATACCACAGTTATGTGGTACATAAACAAGCAAGGGGGCACACATTCCTACCCCCTCTACAGGCAAGCCATGACTTTGTGGAACACAGCACTGACCTATCAAGTACATCTGCAGGCACAATTCCTGCCAGGAAAGAAAAATACTCTGGCAGGCGAACTAAACAGAAACCTCATGGATCCTCACGAGTGGAAACTAAATCCACAGGTCTTCAGCATGATAACAAGGAAATGGGGATGCCCAGAAATAGATCTTTTTGACTCCCCTCACAACTGCCAACTACAGAGATTCTGCACAAGGACTTATCACGCACAAGCATGGAAAGTGGATGCTCTATCATTCAGCTGGGAAACCCTAACAGTATATGCCTTTCCACCACTACCTCTCCTTCCCAAGGTGCTCCTAAAAGTCAGACAATAGAAACCAAAAATGATCCTGATTGCCCCAGACTGGCAACACCAGCACTGGTACCCAATCCTAAAGAGCTTGTCTCAAGGCCCAGCCTGGACTTTACCTCAAATTCCTCATCTTCTGACTCAACAAAACAATCAGATTCTGCACAGTCAACTCAGAACCTTAAATCTGGCTGCATGGCAGATAATATAACCACTCAGACCACACCTCTCTCTAAAGCTGTTATGGATGTCATTTTAGAAGCCAGGAGGCCGAGCACCAGGAAATCTTATGCAGAAAAATGGAAGAGATTATGTGCTTGGAACCAGGCACAAGGACTCGAACCACTTGTTCCAAATATTCCTCAGATTTTACAGTACCTAACTGAGATGCTGGACAAAGGCCTATCCTTCTCATCAATTAAGATCCATGCCTCGGCCATTTCAGCTCATTACAATATGGAACCTCCTGTTTTCTCTCGCCCACTACTAAGACAGTACCTCAGAGGGGAAAAAACATAAGACCCCCAAGGAGAGCACCAATACCTACATGGGACCTGAATTTTGTCTTGGAAAAACTCACAGTTCCTCCTTTTGAACCAGCCAATACAGCTGATATAAAGTTCTTATCATGGAAAACTGCTCTGCTCCTAGCAATAACTTCAGAAAGAAGAGTCTCAGAGTTACAGGCATTAATGGCAGTGGAACCTTTCATCATTTTTCATCCGGACAGGGTTTCTCTAAGGACAAACCCAACATTTATGCCAAAGGTAGTATCCAGTGTGGCTCTTAACCAAACCATTCATTTGCCAACATTTTACCCAAATCCCCAGAATAAAGGGGAGAGACTTCTGCACTCTTTGGACATACACAAACAGCTACGCTTCTACTTAGACAAAACAAAAGCTTTCAGAAAAACTGAGCAACTGTTTGTAGCATATGCTGCAGGATCACAAGGAAAGGCTGTCTCAAAGCAGACTATTTCAAAATGGATAGGACACTGCATTCGTTTCTGCTATGCACAGCATGGCAAGTCAGTGCCTAAGAATATTAGGTCACATTCTACTGGGCAACAGCCACTTCAGCAGCCTTTCTCGGAGGAGTACCAACCAAGGATATTTTAGAGGCTGCAACTTGGAGTTCAGTGCACACTTTTACCAAGCATTATCACTTACCTCTTTACTCCAAATCCAGAGCAGGCTTTGCCACTGCAGTTCTGCAGGGACTCATAGCCACTCCTAATTACTATTTAGGCCCAGCCGCCCTACCTCAGCTTTGGGATTCAACCCAAGTGTAATGACTGCAACAGTGAAACACGATGAACATAGTACAGTTGTGTACCTACCATAAATGTAGATGTTCGAGTGTATTCCCTGTTGCAGTCCAGGTTACCCACCCTCCAACCCCCCTTTCTTTGCCGGGACTTATCTATACTTCTCTATCCTATACAACCTATGTGGTGTATTTGCTTGTAGATGAAGGTATTATTTTTATTTTGCTGTATGCTTTTATAAGCAATATGTATTGCCTACCTTATTGGGGGCACCTGACATCTGGGGCAAGAAAAACTGAAGAAAATGGCGTTGGCTGCATCTTATATATCCCTAGCGCACTGACGTCAGGGAAGAAGCGACAGCAAACGATGCCGGACCAGGACTTTGGAATTCAGGCCGACTGCGTGTAGCCTGTCAGCAGGATAACCCAAGTGTAATGACTGCAACAGTGAATACACTCAAATATCTACATTTATGGTAGGTACACAACTGTACTTTAACCAGTGCTGTCATATTCAAAAAATTATATATGTCAAGGCCAATACATTTATCAATAAATAAATCATTAACCTGCTCATAAATTTTATGATGCTCCCCATTTACTTCATTAATAGATGCTTGTTGATAGACTGCAGTATCCGATATTTTTCCATTCTATTATAATTAAAAACATCCATCATTACCACCTCTCTCCCTTTATCCGGCTTCATAAACTAAATGTGTTGCCCTTTAATAAATTCCAATGTGTTCTTTTCATCTAAACTAAGGTTAAAACCATAAAACCCGTTAAGCTTATTTTCTAAATAATTTTTAAAATCTGATTCACATACCTTTTGAAAAATATGAAGAGCTGCTTGCAGGGGTGGGTTGTAAATGCTGCTAATCCTACACTCATTTTCTTGTGGGTGTGATATACATTCCTCACCAAATATTAATTTAAAATGTAATTTTCTGAAGTACAACCTAACTTCCAAAATCATCTGTACATAATCCATTTTTAAAATAAAGTCCAAAAGTCATTCCCTTCGATAAAATGTCCGCAACAGTGGACTCAGTCTGAGAAGTCCAATAATTATAAAGTCACTTTCTTTCTTCAAAACAACTGTACAATTATGGGAGGTCACATCTGCATCATCTAACAGCTGTTCAGTTGGTTGATTCATTACCTCTGGGTTGGTCTTCCTCTCTGTGATTGATTCTAATAGGGGGGTCCCTCCCCCTTTTGCATTTGTCTTCGATTCCTGGAGGCTTGTAATGAAAAATTCTGCCCCATTGGTTGAGCTAGTCTGGAAGATTGACCATTTCTTCCTTTAAGTCTTTCTGATCTCTTTAACAGTGGGAATTCATCCAAACCCATACAAGTCGAAAAACCATTAATATTGTTAGGCATTTGGTTCCAGTCAGAACTATTATTATCCACTGTACCTATGTTTGTATTCTCCATATTTGGATCATCCCCCGTGGTGATATCAGTACTTCAAACTTGTGATGGTAGGGATTTTCGGATATGCTTTCATTAGCATAGTCACTAATATCCCTCCTTAACTTTATTTTGACCATTTTTAACTGATTCATATGTTGCTCAATACTATTATAAATATGTAGATGCTCAAATTTGAATTGTTCATATTGAACATCCATCTTAATGTTGTTCTGTAAATTAATCAATTCATTCCCCATTTTCTGTCTAGACTTTGTATTATGCCTCACCAGAAGTTAAAGATTTTCAATGCCATATCTGTTGAAGAGGCTAATAAGGTCCCGATATAGTGGTGAATTTTCCAGTAGCCGTCTTGGATACTGTCACATTCTCAGAACCTTAGGAATCAGTTTATTCCTAATGCATTGTCTAAAATAGTCATTTTCCAATTGCATTTTTTTGTATTTTAATAATTTGTAGTCCAGTTCACTCATTTTATCATTAATATTTGTGTTAGTTAATGGGGTAGCCTCCATATTAAATTCAAAACGCATTTGCAACCAATCATTCAGTACAGGTAATTCTTATTGGGGAAGTTGTTGTCTATGTCTTATAGAATCTTTGCTTTTGTTCCCTGCCAACAATGTACCTTGTACTTGTCCAGAACCAACAGGGGGACCAAATTGTTGAGTTCCCCGATTGGTTCCATTCACTAAAATATTCAATCTCATTTCTTGTCTGCTATGAATAGAATCTTTTACTGGGAGTAAATTCAAAGTTTGCTAATTCGTCCGCATCATTACCTTCGAAGGTTTCCTATCGATCTATTTAACTCTTCTCCTCCAGGTTGGGATAACAAGACAGGTGAACCCATTTCCATTTCCATGCCCATGGTGTACAAAACAAACAAACTAAACAACCTGTATGAACACATACTATTAAAATTAAATAACCACACCCGGAAAAGAAACTATGACGAAATATTTAAAATCGCCACTTTTAATTCGAATAATAAAAAATGTTAAAATGTAAAAAATTTTATTTTAACAGAGTAACCACATAAGTGCTTTCTTCCAACTGGAACTGCATTAGCTAAACATATAAACAAATTCCCCGACCACAGATTTAGATATATGGTTATAGATCAAGTTATCCCAAATGATGAACGGTGATTTCTCCTGTCCACCTGGTGAATCTGGGCATACTGGGGCAATGCAGCAATTGCCTCATGTACACAGACAACCCTCTCCTCCTACCACCCAACACTACAACCTGTGAGAGATGCATTTACATAGCCAAAATGGAAGCAAAGCTCTCTCCACCCAAGATTGTGCTAGACAGTCAAGAGGAGAAGGTTAACACCCACACTACACCTCAAGCAACACATAGCCCTTCTAAACCCACACCACCAACACCCACATATGGCAACACTAAATCCACATATGCAGAGGCCCTTAACTGTAACCTGCCCAAGCAACAAGGACCTCTGAAGCTGAAACGCAAACAAACACCAATCACAACCAAAGTGTCACATAGTTCAAAACACATGTGTGCCACCCAGCAACAGCCCCTAAGGCAAAACAATGTACCTAACACTTTAGTCATAGGTGACTCTATAGTCCGGCACACTGATGTCCCTCTCACCAGGTTGAACAAGGAGAAAATTACAGTCAGCTGCCTTTTGGGTGCCAGGATCCGCCACATAACGCATGCACTCAAGTCACTCCACAACAAGTACAAATATGACTCTGTCATTGTCCATGTTGGAGTGAATGACTTGAGACGTACCTCCCTGGACTATATGAAAAGAGACATGGAAGAGCTCTCGGATCATGTGGCCCAGGCAGGTATGACTCTAGCCCTGAGTAGCATCCTGCCTTCGCCCAGAATGATACCACAATATAAGGACAAAATGATTGAATTCAACAATTGGCTAAGCTTCTGGTGTCATTCAAAGGGGATCCAGTATCTGTCTGCCTGAGACGACATGATTGACCACGATGCTTTGCCAGAGATGGTCTACACCTGTCGCCTCTGGGATTCAGGTTACTGGCTAAGGCTCTTGCCACCCCTATAGTGCCTTTTTTAGGCAAAGTTCAAAGAACAAAACCACCACCGTAACAGGTACAAGCATGCAAAATCTGAAGTTAATGCTACTCAATGCTAGAAGTCTAAATCTCAAAATGCACTCTCTCGAGGCACTCCTAAAAATGGAGAACATCGATATCTGTGCAGTAACTGAGACCTGGTTCAAGGCTCCAGAGCGCACCTCTGCAATACCAGGCTACAACTCTTAGCACACTTTTCGGCCACCAAAGCAGGACCGAAACACTAAAGGTGGAGGAGTGTCAATATTCACCAAGAATATTCACACCACCAGGCTAGTTGCCCAACACAATGCATCTGAAATTCTCCAGGTGCAACTAACACTAGGTAAGACTGCAATCCAAATTGTAGCTTGCTACAGATCCCCCACCATACCCCAAGATTCTCACTACACCTTTCTAAACATACTGGAAAATATTAAGATACAACCAAACACCCTAATACTGAGTGATTTTAACTACCCTGCCATTAACTGGGGAAGTTACTCATGTACCAACACCTTTGCCCAACGGTTCTTGGAATTCATAAATTCCAATGCCCTGGATCAACTAATCCATAGTCCCACCAGGGGCTTCAATATCCTAGACCTGGTCATTACCAACATGGGAAATCGATGCTCCACACCTATGGTCACCCCCTCGTTAGTCACGTCTGACCATAAGCTAATCACCCTTAACATCCACATCCCACCCCTCCCCCCAGTAAGGAAATCTCCATAAAAAACTTCTCCAAAGCCAACTTCATGCTACTCAAGTCAGAAGTGACAAACTTCATGACACCCATGCAGACGGGAGCTGAAAGTTCAACTGCTGAATCCTACACTAAGGCACTGTACGAGCACATCCACTCATGCATAAATCGTGCCATCCCAAATAGAACCAAGATGCTCTCATCCAAAAAAAAGAAGCCAATCTGGTGGTCCCCTGCCATAAACAAACTTTACAACAAAAGGAAGAAACTATTGCAGAAAAGAGGCAAATCCCAGGATGCAAAAAACTTCCTTACCATCCTCAGTAAGAAACTGAGATCCCTCATAAAATCCTCCAAAGCTAGTTACGAAAATAAAATTGCCAAAGATTCCAAAGACAACAACAAGGCATTCTATAACTATGTCAAGAATCTAAATGGCAATGCTCAGATCTGCTCTGATCTAAAACAGAATGGCATTAAATATACTGATCCCAAGGATATTGCCAGTATCCTGGCAGATCGATTCAGTGCCAACTTCACCCTCTAAATGGCCCAATACCGGAAGATTGCCAAATTCCGGTAATAACGGCCACACGTAAAAAAAAACACTCTCCAAAGCTAAGAATACAGCATCCATGGGACCGGATGACATCCTGGGCTGTGTACTACATGAACTACAATATGAACTGGCACCTCACCTAAGTGTCATGTTTAATCATAGCCTCACCTCAGGTTTCGTGCCCACTGAGTGGCGCACAGCTACAGTTATCCCACTCCACAAGGGGAGATCCACCTTGGATCCTGGAAACTACCGTCCCATCAGTCTGACAAGCCTTATCTGCAAGGCCATGGAGCGTATTATCATGGAACTTATAAACAAAGACATTGGCAACCTTCAAACACTGGACCCCACCCAGTTTGGGTTTGTGAAGGGCCGATCTTGTCTTCTGAACTTGATTGACTTCTTCGAATCAGTCTCCAGAGCCATGGACAAGGGTAAGGTGGTCCACACAGCCTATCTAGACCTTGCCAAGGCCTTTGACACCATACCCCACTCTGGAATCATAGATAAACGTACTAAGCTGGGCATTAATCCCTACGTCACCCAATGGGTTGCTAACTGGCTTACTGATAGAACCCACACTGTAAAAGTAGCCGACTCCAAATCCAGCTCCAGACAAGTGACAAGTGGAGTACCTCAGGGTTCAGTCCTGGGACCGCTGTTGTTTGGCATCTACTTCTCTGAAGTACAGGCCAACACTAAGGGACTCTGGATAACAAAGTTTGCAGATGACTGCAAACTGGGAGCCATTATTGAATCCCCAAATGATGTGGATACTCTACAAAAGGGCCTTACAGAAACAGATGCTTGGTGTCAGAGCCATGGGCTCAAGCTCAATGCCAAGAAATGTATAGTTATCTCCTTTGGGGAAAAAACATGTATCCGTGAATTACTATATAGGTGGCAGTACACTAAACACCAAAAGTTTGATAAGAGACTTAGGGACACAGGTGGACAGTGGTCTCACCTTCGATAACCACATCACCACAACAGTCAGGAAATCCTTCTATGTGGCACACCTCATCACTAAGGGCATTTCATCCAGAAAAAAGGAGGTCATTGTCCCACTGTACTCATCCCTCATTAGACCCATTATAGAATACAATGCTCCGTTTGGTATGTACCTCTCAAGACATCTGCAACAACTGGAAAGGCCACAGAAATACCTCACTAAAAGAATCACAGGCCTAAAGCAGATGCCCTACGCTGACCGCCTTAAAAAACTCCAGCTATACTCTGTCGCATATCGTCTACTCAGAGGCGATCTTTGCTTAACATACAAGGCCATGTCAAACCCAGAGCTGTTGGACATGCTACACTTAAAGAAATCCCAATCCCTCAGAGCCAGACGCTCCAGGAATCTAAACCTTGTCATCACAATAAACAAAACCTGCTGGAGGAATAAGTTCCTGACCCAGAGACTCCCCAGACTCTGGAATAGATTGCCCATACATGTCAAGCAGAGTGCCTCTTTGGTCCTCTTCAAAAGGAACCTTGATGATTGGATGGGAGAAAGAAAATTCACCCAGGGGATCACGTCAGTCGCCCTGCTAGACAAGGGGTCCAGGGAAGTAAATAGTGTGGGAAGAAATAGCCAGGGAATTGTTATGGCTAGGCTTGTATAGGCCCTAGGGCTGATAGCCTAGTACCAACCTATGAACCTATAGGGGTGGACCTCTAATGCTCGAGTTATTGAAAAAATAATTAATTTGGCAGGTCCGTCTTAATGCAGATTAGTAGGCAGGTTTAAATGAGCAAAGTTCTATAACATGTATTTTAAAATTAAAGGCATTACAAAGGTAGACAATTTTTAAAAAGAGTTCTTTTTGTTAACTGAATCGAGCGTAATGTTGTGTGGTAGTGTAATTTTATTAGTAGGGGTGTCTGTTCTTTGTGAATGAATCAATGGCAAAACTGGAGGTGGGTTTGTATTGGCCAATTGAAAGGCTCTGGACAAGTAGTTAAATGTTAAACCTATGATGGAGGTAATCTGATGAAGTTCATATTGGACGAATGCGCTTATGAGGTTACACTGTTAAAAGAAAGTTTTTTTTTTTTTTTTTTACATTTTAATGTTTTTTATTATTCAAATTAAAAGTAGTGATTTTAAATATTTTGGCACAGATGTTCTTCATACCACATTGCTGCAGTCCTAACACTTGGGTAGTCCGCTGTCCCAGTCGGCCCGAATACCAAAGTATATGGCTGACGTCGGTCAAGGCGCATTAGTCTGACGTCAGGACGTCAGGGTACAAATGCGCATGACCGACGCCATATCCTCAGTCTTTTTTGCCGCATGGTCCGATGCAGAAGCAGTTTTGCAAGTGCAGGTTGGCGTTCTGAGATTTTCCGAAGTCGGAGTTTCAGACCGAATCCAAGTTGGCTAAGTACCCCTTTGGGGATTATTTTTGTTTTTTCTTGCCTCAGTATTTTACCGGATGTCAGAAAAAGTGAATAACTGTATTTCTTGTGGGAAACAGATACCTCATAGGGATTACCATACCTTGTGTATACCTTGCTTAGGGCCTGAGCACGACGTTGTTGGCTGTCGCTCTTGTGCTAGATTTAACAAACGCACTATAAAGAGAAGATTAGATTGTGCCAGGTTAGTTTTTGGGAAGCGGTGTAATTATAAAATGCCGTCGGATGCTCCGCCCGCTTCGTCAAAAAAGCGCAAGGACAAAACAGCAAAGCCTAGGCTGGAAGAACCGTCCGTCCCGGACGTCGGTTCTTTAGAGGGCTCGGTGGAGCCAGGGGTTCAGCCAGAAATTTCTTTGGAATCCCAGGGAGAGACTTTATTACTGCAAGATGTGACCTCTCAGGAGGTAGGCCAGGCGGAAGGGGCTTCTCAGGTAGCTGTTCTTCCCTCCCTGCCTAAGGTGGTTAGGCCCTCCTGCTGTTTCCAAGGCTTCTCCCAGGGGCAGGCCAGGTTTTGTTTCAGGAGTTACCCCTAGTTCTTCAGGGTCTGTACCTAAGAAGCATATGCTTAAGATGGCAGAAGATTTGATTACAATGATTAGAGGTTCTATGCCCTCTCCTGATAAGAGGCCTAGGGTGGAACCTGAGCTTGGGAGTTTTGAGCAGTGTTCGGATGCTTCTGAGTCTTGACTGAAGACTTGCAGGAGTATTCCCTTACTCTGATTCTGATGTAGATGATTCTACTCCTTCTGCTTCTCCTCCTGAGGATTTTTCATTTTCAGAGACTCTTCATTCCATGAGGGAGCATTTTAAATGGGAAGGTCAGGATTTCTCTGATTCCAGGAAAAGGCTTAGGGAATTTTTGTTTCTACCCCAGCATAGGCCTTTAGCTATACCTCCTGTTCTAGATGTGGTAGAGGATGTTTTTGCAGAGGCTTCTCTGAACCCTGACTCTTTGCCTCCTGCTCCAGTTAAACCGGATAGATATTATAGGATGCCTGAAGCTCATAAGTATCTTTTTAAGAGTCCTAGGGCAGACCCAGAAACTGTTTCACAGGGGCCTAAAGGTGTTAAGGCTTCTGTTGTTAAAAATCCTGTTCCTCCAGATAAAGAGGCTAGGGCTTTGGATAGATGGGGAAAGAAAGTGTATACTTCTTCCACTTTGGCCATGAGAGCTTTGAATTGCCAGTTTCACATGTTGAAATACCAAAATTATCTCCTTTCACAATTAAAGTCTAAGGTAGATGCTTTGGCGGAAGGTATTGAGTGTAAAGAGTTGCAGGATTTAGTTCATGTTTCTGAACAGGTGGGTAAGCATTCTTTGCAGTGTGGTTTTGATGCTGTGCAGGCCTCTTCGAGGGTGGCTGCCACTGGTTCGGTTCTTCGCAGGCACGCCTGGTTGAGGGATCAGAATTTAGCTGAGCATGTGAAAACAAGGATTTTAGATGCTCCTTTACAATCTGATGTGTTGTTTGGTTCGCCTGTGGAAGCAGTTCTAAAGAGAATGGAAGACAAGGCTAAGTCTATGCAGATTGTTAAAGATTTTTTGCAGGTTCAGCCTCCGAAGTTTAGTAGAAATTGGCCTATCAAGGGGTGGACATATCCTGCTTATGATTCCCAGTCTAGGGGTAGGTCTAGACGTGGTAGAGGCAGAGCTCAAGGTTCTTTTAGGCCTAGAACAGGGAGTTCACCTGCTCAGTCTTCTGGTGAGGGCAGGGGTCAGTCCTTTCGTAAACAGACACAATGACCTGCCTTTTCAGCTGCCAGAATCTTCTCGTCTGGCAGCACCTTTGGGAGGAAGGTTGGCACTTTTCAAAGAAAACTGGAGTTTAATTACCCAAGACAGATGGGTATTGGATATCATTCACCACGGTTACAGGTTTTATTTCCATACCTTGCCTCCTTTCAAAGGCATGCCAGACATTCCTCCTCAACAAAGGAAAGAGGCTCACAAGCACATTTCTCTGTTGCTCCAAATAGGGGCCATTCAGCCGGTTCCTGTGCCAGAAAGGGGCCTAGGATTTTATTCTCGCCTGTTCCTAGTACCAAAAAAGGGGAACACGTGGAGACCAATTTTGGATTTGTCTATCCTCAACACTTATCTGGACATTCCCAAGTTCAAAATGTTGACGTTACAACAGCTTTTACCTCTGCTGGGCAAAGATCACTGGATGGTAACTTTGGATCTCAAGGAAGCTTACCTTCATGTTCCTATCAGACTAATTTGCAGGAAGTATCTGCGTTTTCGAGCTGGGAATTCTCATTATCAGTTCTCTGCATTGCCCTTTGGCTTATCTACTGTGCCCAGAGTATTCACAAAGGTTCTGGCTCCAGTGATAGCTTTCTTCAGGCTAAAAGGAATACAAATCTATCCTTATTTGGACGATTGCCTGATTCTGGCTCAAGGAAGGGACGTGCTTCTTCAGCATTTGGAATATGTGAGGACAGTGCTAAGATGCCTAGGGGGTTCTGTAAGCGAAATAAAGGCCAGGCTAGTACGCACTCAAGACATGTACGTTCTGGGGGTCAGACTGAATACAGCAACCCAGATGGCCTTTTAACCCCGGACAAACAAAAGAATCTTTCTCTTTACTTCCATCAACTATCTCATCAGTCCGGGCTGACTGCAAGGACAGTCCTTCAAGCCTTAGGGTTCATGGCATCTTGTATTCTGGTACTTCCCAATGCCAAACTGCATATGAGGAAGCTACAATGGTATCTCAAAAATGTATGGACACAGCACTGCTAGGATTTGGACACTGTCATTCAAATAATACCTTGCATTCAAAAGGAATTTTTGTGGTGGGCTCAGGAATGTCACCTAAACAAGGGACTCTCTGTGACCCGGCCAGAGGCGAGTCAGATTCTAACGACAGATGCCTCAGACACAGCTTGGGGAGCTCATCTGAATGGAAAGTGGATACAAGACAAGTGGCCTGCCAGACTGCAGCATCTACATATCAACATGAAGGAGATGTTAGCAGTCCAATTTGCATTACTGGCTTTCAAGGATTTACTTCTTCCAGGGCAGGTGTTGATTCTAACCGACAACACAACTGTCATGTGGTACATCAACAAACAATGGGGAACACATTCTTATCCTCTATGCAGGCAAGCAATGATTTTGTGGGAGACTGCGTTAAGCTTGCAGCTGAATCTTCAAGCAAGGTTTCTGCCAGGAGTACAGAACTCCTTAGCAGATGTGTTAAGCAGGCAAATCATGGATCCCCACGAGTGGAAACTGGATCTTCATGTATTTCAGACATTGACAGTGTCATGGGGAACTCCAGACATAGATCTGTTCGCTTCTCCACTAAACCACCAGCTGCCAAAGTTTTGCACAAAAGGTTTCATCACACAGCCTGGAAAGTGGATGCTCTTTCTTTCAGTTGGAAAAATCTTCATGTGTATGCCTTTCCACCTCTGCCTCTCCTCCCAAAGGTACTTCTAAAGGTCAGACAAGACAAGCCAAGGATGATTTTAATAGCTCCAGATTGGGCTCGGCAGCACTGGTACCCATTGCTGAGGAGTCTGGTAAGGAAGCCTCCATGGCCCTTACCTTTGATTCCACACCTATTGTCTCAGAAGGACGGGCATCTGCTCAATGTCAAGCTTCACTCTCTTCATCTAACAGCTTGGCATATTCTGTTTTGAACCATAGCAGGTCTCAGCTTCCTCAACAAGTTTTGAATGTGATTATGGAAGCCAGAAGACCTAGTACAAGGAAAGTGTACGCAGGAAAATGGAAGAGATTTTTATTTTGGTGTGCAGCAAAGGATTTGGATGTTTCTGAGCCAAATTTGAGTGTGGCTCTTCAATATCTTACTGAGTTATTGGACAAAGGTTTGTCTTTCTCTTCCATTAAGATTCATGCTGCAGCAATTTCAGCTCACTATGATTGTGACCCACCATTGTTTTCTCATCCTTTGTTCAAGCAATTTCTTAGAGGGGCAAAGAATATAAGACCCCACGTAGAGCTCCTACTCCTGCTTGGGACCTCAATTTTGTGTTGGAGAAACTCACTCTACAACCTTTTGAGCCTGCAGCTACTGCTGAATTGAAATATTTGTCATGGAAGACTGCTTTTTGTTAGCCATTACATCTGCAAGAAGGGTGTCTGAATTGCAGGCCCTTATGGCGGTTGAGCCTTTCCTGATTTTTCATAAGGATAGGGTATCTTTACGTACTAATCCTTCCTTTATGCCTAAAGTGGTTTCTAGTGTGGCTTTAAACCAAACTATTCATTTGCCTACCTTTTATGCAGATCCCCAAAATAAGGGGGAAAAGATTTTGCACACTTTAGATGTACACAGGCAGTTGCGTTATTATTTAAGCAGGACTAAGGATTTTAGGCAGTCTCAGCAGTTGTTTGTTTCTTTTGCTTTGAGTTCTCAGGGCAAGCCTGTGTCAAAACAAACTATTTCTAAGTGGATTGGGTTTTGCATTGCATTTTGCTATTCCCATCATGGCAAGGAGATTCCAGCTGGGATTAGGCCTCATTCCACTAGGGCTACTGCCACTTCAACAGCATTTCTAAGGCGGGTGGCAACTAAGGATATTTTGGAGGCAGCTACTTGGAGTTCAGTGCATACTTTCTCTAAGCATTACCACCTTCCTCTCTACTCTAAATCTAGGGCTGGTTTTGCCACGGCTATTTTGCAGGGCATGTTGTCAGCTCCTGCTTCCTTATGATTTGCCAGCCTCCCTTACCTCTGCTTTGGGATTCTACCCAAGTGTTAGGACTGCAGCAATGTGGTATGAAGAACATAGTACAGTTTTGTACCTACCATAAATGTAGATGTTCAAGATCCACATTGCTGCAGTCAATTTACCCTCCCTCCTTCCCCTCTGTGTTTAGGGGTAGTTGTGTGGGTGAGGTTATACTCTTGTAAATTTGTATATATTGTATATATATTTGGTGCAGGAGTGTGTGGTGTTTTTTGGTTTTAGCCTTATCTTTTTAGGGTCTTCTGACATCTGGGGCAAGAAAAGACTGAGGATATGGCGTCGGTCATGCGCATTTGTACCCTGACGTCCTGACGTCAGACTAATGCGCCTTGACCGACGTCAGCCATATACTTTGGTATTCGGGCCGACTGGGACAGCGGACTACCCAAGTGTTAGGACTGCAGCAATGTGGATCTTCGAACATCTACATTTATGGTAGGTACAAAACTGTACTTTTTTTTTCTGGCCGTGGCTATTTAATTTTAATAGTTTGTTGGTGTTCATACAGGTTGTTTACTCCTGAATAGATCTTAGTCCTGACACTTCCAGTATTGCTGAGTCTACTTTGAAAGGTCAAAATTCCAAAACTTCAAAATTCTGGTCTGCCAAGACCAGAATATCCAAGTTTTGGAACTTTGAAAGTTCTTAGTGGAGATCACCATACAGAGCTGAATGGGAAATTTACTGCTTTCCTCACTGAAGTGTGATCTTGGAGTTGGAATATTTATTTACCAGGGCTTGCCCCCCCCCCCCTTTGCAAAATCGTTATTTTTTTTTATCTTTTATTTTATTAAAGTTTTGAAGTTCGAAGACTTGGATTTTCTCGTCTCGGCAAACTGAATTTCAAAGTTTTGGAATTTCAACCTTATAGAGTAGATCCATGTTGCTATACTAAGTGCCAGAAGTTTAAATGATATGCTGCCTGATCTTGAGGCTGTCCTGCAACTTGAACTTTTCTATATTTGTGTAGCAACAGAGACATGGCTTCATTGCAGATATCATACTCCTTCTATAGTAGGATTCAACACCTACAACACTTGCCAACCCAAGGGTTTGCATGAGTGGAGTTAATGGTATTTGGCAGAGAACCTCTCGTCTCCAGACAACCCCCTTGACTTTCAAATATAACTTATTGAACTCCAAATCATGATAAACATAAATGATAACTTCAAAGCATGCTATAGATCATGTTCTGTGTACCCTGATGATCATGAAAAATTCATAAATGAGCTAGCTAAATTGTCAGAGGTGTTAATATTCTGGATCTTGCCTTAATAATGAAAGAAAAAAATTGATAAATGCCTACAAAAACTGCAGTCAGCCCACCTAAGGACTTCATCAAGAAAATCAGTAGAGAGCTAAAATTGCCATTAGGAAGGTCAAAGCCAAAGTTAAATTGAAAAAAGCAGCAGAAACCAAGGGCAATTGCATATCATTCTTCAGGTATGTCAGGAAACTAAGAAATAGTACCCAGTAGTGCTCAGAGTTAGTCTACACACTCTAACCCAAAGGATATTGCCAACGTACTAGAAGATAAATTTAGTGGTCATTTCACACCAGGTACAATAATAGAAATTCCACAGATCCTTAAGTCCCAAACTCCTCCATGGATCGAGTCCTTACTACCATCTCCAAAGCCAAAAATGCCACATCCATGGGCTTTGCTACTATTCCTGGATGCTTAGCTACCAGTGTCAATGAAGCTTTTCAACCTTGGGCTCTCCACTAGATTCCTGAAAGATGGAAAATAGCTGTTGTAATGCCTTTATACAAAGAGGGCCCTACCTCCCACCCCAGTAACTACTGACTCTTTATTAGCCTAACTAGGCTAATTTGCAAAGCCGTGTACATATTGACTTGTTCAGTCATTCATATGTAACATTTGTTAACCGGGTAAGTGCAGTGGTCCAAAGATCCTTTTCAGGCATGACCTGGGCCAGTTGGCAAAAGACAGTGTTGTACATTTTAATTAGAATACTACATGGGTGAAATATCATAGTTAAATAAAATTGATGGAGCATAGTAAAAACTGTCACAAAAGATAGATGAGTAAGGTTTAGAGGGTAGCATAATAAAAGAGAGAGAAGATATGCAAGTGCCTTGTAACAAAATATCACATCACGTCATATCAGACTTCATAAACACAGGTATCGAAAACCTTATTGGCCAAAATCCTTTACAGTTCAGCTTTTTCATGGGTAGTTCATGGGTTGTGATGGATGGCACAGTGGTGCAGTGGTTAGCTTTGTCGCCTCACAGCAAAAGATTCCCCAGTTCGATTCTTGGCTGGGGTGCCTTCTGTGCAGAGTCTGCATGTCTTCCCTGCATTCATGAGGGTTTTCTCTGGGCACTCCAGTTTCTTCCCATGTTACAAAGACATGCATCTGGAGTGTTCTCCTCTGAAAATTGGCTCGTTCCAAGTCGGGCTTTCTCAGTAAACAAATGTTAAATAAAGTAAATAGTTAATGCCTACTTAACCTGGTAAACTTCTTTCCGTGGAAGCTGTGGACAGTGGCCATGTAGCTCATACAGTATACATCAGTCTAAAGCTTTCATCATGATTCCCCATGCTAGTATTATCAATAAATGTAAAGACCTAAGCATAAACCCGTATGTTGTGAGGTGGTTAAACTGGTTGTCAGACTGATCTGTCGTAGTGAAGGTAGCTGGTGCTGCCTGAAATGTCAAAGGGTGACTGATGGTGTCCCTTAAGCTCTCTGCTGGGGCATCTTTTATTTGGTATCTACCTCTGTGACCTTAAGACCAATAACTGAGATCTATAGTTGACTAAATTTGCTGATGACCGAGCTAAGTGGTGGTGTGTTTGGTCAACTTCTGATAACTCTTCACTGCATCATGGTCTAGACTGGTGGAAAGAAAATGGGCTTAATCTAAATCTTAAAAATGCAGCATTGTTAAATTTGGAAAGCAAAGCTGTTCCATGACCTACAGCATAGATGACAATGTCTGCAGATTGATTCATTCATAAGAGATTTTGGTACCATCTTTGACATTTCTGTGTCCATTGATTACTACTTTGATATGGCAGTCAGAAAACCTTTCTGTCTGACCCAGCTAAAGTCATCTCATGTAGATCAAAATATGTTTTGTGTACCCCTCTACTTATCCCATATCAGACCAATTATTGATTGCCGTGACTACCTTGGCATGTATTTATCCAAACACACTGTACATCTCTAAGTACCAAGAAAAGATAAATGCCAGCCCACAGAGACTCAGACCAAAAAAGATCCAGCAGAGACCACTAGTAGTTAGTTTTTAAATAATGGTCAAATACCATAATTTTTTTAACGTTTTCATTTTAATCAATAAAACTTCATCAGAACAATTGATTGTCTGCAACCTCAAAGTCAATACACAATTGTGTGCAGAGCTCATTGTAAATGGTGCCACCTATACTGAGCCAGAAGATATAGCAAACCTCCTGGCTGACAAATTCAGCTCCAACTTTACCTCGCTCTCCCCCTCAACCTACCCTTAGGAAATATCACCAAATATAACTTCCCCTACTATCACTAGTGAACAGCTCCTTAATGCTCTCTCTAAGACCAAGAACATTACATCAATGGGCCCAGACAATATCCCAGGATGCCTTCTAAATAGCATGAAACATGACCTACCAGGGCCGCTGGAATTACTATTAACTGTAGCCTCCAAACAGGCTTTGTGCCTCATGAATGGAGAAAGGCAACAGTCATCCCTCTGCACAAAAGTGGGCCATCTACAGACTCTGGAAACTACAGACCCATAAGTCTCACTAGTCCTTGTATATAAAGCTATGGAAAGAGTTATCATGGAGATGATCAACAGAGATGTAATATAGTAAACCTCCAGACCCTGGACCCAGCCCTGTTTGGTTTTGTCAAGGGCAGATCATGCCTACTCAACCTGGTGGACATCTTTGAGAAGGTCACCAAAGCAATGGATGAGGGGAAAATCATTCACTCTGCCTACCTTGACCTGGCCATGGCATTCGACACCATAGCCTACTCAGGCATTGTTGACAAACTCAAGAGGTTAGGTACAAACCTATAAGTTACCCGATGGGGATTCCACCTCTACAAAGAGGCCAGTCACAAGTTGAGTCCCTCAGGCTTCAGTCCTTGGACCACTCCTTTTTGGCATTCACTTCTCAGAAGTCAAGGCCAATGTCATTGGTCTCTGGCTGACTAAATTTGCAGATGATTGCAAACTAGGAGTCGTCATTGAATCTCATGCTAACACAAATGTTCTCCAGGAGGGGCTGACACAGACAAACAACTGGTGTCAGAGTCATGGACTAAAACTAAATGCCCAGAAATGCATAATAGTATCCTTTGGGAAGTTATCCATTCCTGTTACCCATCATATTGACAACATACCCCTTAGAGTTGACCCAGTAGTCAGGGACTTGGGGACATATGTAGATAGTAATCTGGATTTTGACCATCACGTGTCTACAGTGGTAAGAAAATCATTCTGTGTTGTGCAACTTATAAACAAAAGTATGGCACCTAAATCCAAAGAAGTCATTGTTTCACTGCGTTCAGCATTCATCAGACCTATCATTGAGTACAGCTGCCCCCTTTGGTATGTACCTAAGCAGGCATATCCGACAGTTGGACTATCCGCACAGGTTCCTCACTAAAAGAATACAGGGAGTAAGTCAAATGCAGACCGCCTCAAGGCCCTACCATGTATTCTGTCTCCTACAGGCCTTGAGGGGAGATCTATGCCTGGCATACAGGGCATTGTCAGACCCCGCTCTGATGGACCTCCTGCATATCCACAAAACAAACAGCACCGGAATTACCCGTTCTAAAGACTTAAACTTTGCCTGTGATAGAAATAGGACCTGCTGGAGAGATCGGTATGTATCCCAGAGACTACCCCGTCTATGGAGCAGGCTCCCTATCCATGTGAAGCAGAGTTCCTCCCTAACCCATTTCAAGTGCAGCTTGGACAACTGGATGGGAAACCAGAAATTCATCCCTGGTTTGGTACCTATGTCTCTAACGGACACAGGTAAGCTGTAAATGGTTCATTTCCCAGGCCCATATTTACTGTTATCAAGGGTATCGGAACTTGTCAGAGATTTAGGATGTGTGGTTAGGCTTAAAAAGGCTCTTTTGGCCGTTAGCCTAATAAACATCTATGAACCTATATGGACTCTTGTTGGGTAATTTGTGCTTAGCATTTAAATCCATGAAGGATCCTGCTTTCTTTGATGTACACCTTCACAAAACTAAAAGCACCACAATCATCCATGCTAAGGATTTAAATCTTCACTAACAAACAGGACACTCTTATGTGATGGATTCATCTCCCATCACACACCCCATCTCTGGGATAAAATGCGTATTCATTTTAAACAGAATAAAACTGTCCCTACCTTTCAAGTGATATTTCTTAACTGTATGGATTGCCACAAGTTCCCCCTAGGCCTATCTTGTGTTGTCACCCTGGAAGCAGAAAGTGCCATATAAGGGTGACTACTGCAAGGTTTTAGTGTTCCTCGGATGTATCTGTCTTGTTGGTCATATGATCCTGTTCATCATCAGAAGGCATTATAACTGTTACACTTGTCATTTAATGTATTGTGCTCTTAGTAAATTCCCTATGTTTTTTTTTTTATTTGGGGAAAACCATGTGCTGAAAACCATAAGAAACTTAGAGGGATCATTGAAAAACACGTGACAGAAATTAGGTGGCACACAGAGGCATTTGGGTGTTAAATTTCAGGTTATTAGAAAGAAGTTTTATATTATAATAACAAACAAGGAGACATCAATAATGTAGCTGAAATCGAGGAGCTGTACTGGCAGATTATGCTAGCAGCTAACGATAACCCTGAGTTGAATGGCTCCATGTCCATTAAAAGAGTCTTAAAGGGTAAGCCACTGACTATAATCAATATGTATGTTTACAAATATGTGGTATATTGAATGCTTTGGAATTTTTGATGAAGTCTGCCAAAGGCTTATGTTACTTGCTGCTTTTTTTTTTGTTATAGGAAGATAATAGTTTTTATTTTTAACTGCCTTTTTGTTTGCCTTTTATGTAGTAGCAACATGTGAAATAACTTGCATGCTGTCTGCACTCTTGTTGAACAGCGCTTGTGTCCTCATCTGTTTTATTTATTTACAGTTCAGGATTGCTTTCTTTTTGTACTGATTAGGTTAAAACTAACTCAGTCCATATTTATACTCTGATGATAATTGTTTGTGAGTTACTATCCTCTAATCTATCTTATTCCTTTATCAAGGTTCATCTTGTGTCCATTTCAGCATGTCTGCCCATGACTCCAACCCTGTCTTCTTTATTTCTCATTAAACCACCTCAATCTCATCTGGCAATGTACATGTGCTGACCAAGGCTAGTTCATCTACCACCATTTAGATACATCTTCCTCTGGCACTACTGAAAGGTCAAACCCATAGAAAAAAACTACCATAACAAATTGTATTTTTAAATGTATGTCTATAACTGTATATAGTATTACTGCACTTTCTTACTCAAATGCATTATATTTTCTGCTTTATTAATGTACACTGTATATATTGTACACATCATTCTATGCCATGATATACTGTTGTTTGCTCTATTGCTCATTTGCTCTATTAATTTGTACTCATCTCTCACTTTTGTATTTTTATCATGTATGTGGAGCTTTTGTATTTTGTATTTTTTTTTTTATTGTTATGTATGTGGAGCTTTTCTTCCGGAGTCTCTGCTGAAAATGGGAACCTGATTGCCCAGTTAGACCAACCTGGTAATCAAATATAAAATAAAATAAATAAAATAAAATAATTAAATAATTCTTGAAAAGTTTTTTTTTTTTTTTTTTTTTTACATGAGGCCACCTAGAAACTAGGTCTCTCTTTTTTGGGACCTTAACTTTGTGCTGGAAAAGCTAACCATGTCTCCATTTCATCCTGGTCTTGTGCCAGACTCATGGTTCATTACTTGGAAAACTATTCTTATTGCTCTGACATCTGCAAGAAGATTATCTGAGTTGCAAGCTCTTATGGTGGGGTGAACCCTATCTTGTGTTCCACAAGGATATGGTTACTTTATGAACAAATCCCTTATTTATGCCCAGAGTAGTCTCAGAGTTTACTTTTAATCAGGCCATTAATCTGCTGGTGTTTTAACCAGAATCTTAAAACCAGGGAGACAAGATCTACATACTGCAGACATACATATGCAGCTCAGGTACCATCTTGACAGAACTGATTCCTTTAGTTAATTAACTATTTATTTCTTATGGTGGGACTATAAATGGACAACCTACCTTAAAACTTTATTTCTAGATGGCTGTCTTCCCACCATGACAAATCGGTTTTAAGTAGTACCAAAACACACTCTACGACAGCCTTATCCTTTGCAATGGCATACTGGAAAGGGTGGACTCAGGAAGTGCTCTAGAGGCAGCTACTTCATCCTCTGCACATACATTTACAAACCATTACAGACTGGATTCCCTTTCCAGGTCCAGGACTGGCTTTGCAAGGACCATTGTCTAAGGGCTCCTGGACCCCTTATCCTTCCTCCTCCCAAGTTGGATAAGCTTTGGTAATCAATCCAAACTAGCAGAAGGCTACTGCAGCAGTGGGAATGAAGAACATAGTACAGTTGTGTAAGAACTTATTGTTATAGTAAATGTTCAAGTTCCACACTGCTGCAGTAGCTGTGCCCGCTTGCCATCGCCATTTTGTTTCCTATATATTGTTTTTGGGGATATAAAATGCTTTGGTGTTTACATCTGATCTAAGGTTCAGGATGAGGTTATTTCATAGAATCGTAGGAAGTTACAAGGCTAATAGCCTTAGGGCCCTTACAAGCCTAGCCAAGTTCTACCCTTAATTCCACTGTCAGCACCTATTGCCCCTGTCCAAGAGGGGGCACAGGTGGATCACTAGGGTGAATTTGCAGTTACCCATCCAGTTGTCCAGATTGCATTTGAAGAGGGCCAATGAGGTGCTGTGTTTGACATGAAGTAGGAGTCTGTTCCAAAGGTGTGGTAACCTCTGGGAGACAAATCTGTCCCTCAAGCAGGTTGTATTAATGTCACATACCAGGTTAAGGTCTTTAGAGCGAGAAACCCTTGTAATGTTTGACTTAAGGAGATGTAACATTTCCAATAAAGCAGGGTCAGAGATTGCCTCTGAGTAGTTTGTATGAAACAGAATAAAGTGAAAGTGATTTCAGACGATCCACATAGGACAGATGCTGAAGATCTAGAATTTTCCTTGTGAAGAACCTTTGTGGTCTCTCCACTTGTTGCAGGTGCTTGGAAAGGTACATACCAAAAGGGGTATTGTACTCAATTATTGGCCTGATGAGGGAAGAGTACAGGGAGGTTATAGCTTCTTTTTTTCTGGAGGCAGTGCACTTGCTTATGAAATGAGCAATGTAGAATGCCCTTCTTACCACTTTGGAGACATGGTGGTTAAAGTTGAGGTTGCTGTCAACCTGTGTGCCCAGGTCTCTCACCACTGAGTGCATACTTAGGGTGTTGTTATTGATGTGGTAGTTAGCAGGAACATCACCCTTACACAAACACAAAAGACAACCACAAAGTCATGGCCTTAAACTTTATGCAAAAAAATGTATTATTATCCCTTTCGGTAAGACCCTCTTGTAGGATGTTGACATCATTTGGAGATTCTATAACTACTCCCAGTTTGCAGTCATCAGCAAGCTTTGTCATCCACAGACCTTTAGTTTTTGCTTGTACTTAGGAGAAATAGATTCCAAACAGTAGAGATCCCAGGACTGATCCCTGTAGAACACCACCGGTTACAGGTCTGCTGTTGGAGGTGGATTCCCCTGTTTTGACTATATGTGTTCTATGAGTGAGCCAGTTAGCGAGCATCTAATGATATAAGGGTTGATACCTAGCTGGGTAAGTTTGTCATTGATGCCTGAGTGGGGGATAGTGTTAAATGCCTTGGCTAAGCTTCCCGTTTTCTATGGGTAAGAAAGTCCTAAAGTCACTTCCTTCTGGCAGCTGTTTATCTGATTGGTGCTGACCAGTCAGCAGCCAGAGGAAAGGTGTGGGTGAGAGCCAGAACTTCTGAAGCAGGCCAGCTTTTGTTTCTTAGGTAGGAAACAACACAAATAGAAAAAAACTACTGCAGCAAGAAACAAGCCAAATGGTCAAAGGCTCCTGCAGCAGTGTGGAATTTAAACATATACTGTCATGGTGCATTCAAATAAAGCCTCCCTTAATTATTTGATGCGCCTTATCACTTTTTTCTTTCATAGGTTTATAGGTGTGTACTAGGCTAATGGGCCTGGGGCCTACCTAAGCCTAGCCAATAAGAATCTCTGGTATGTCGACAGATGTTAGTTCCCATTACCCCTATCGAGCATGGCAGTTGAGGTGATCCCGGGGGTGAATTTCCTATTTCCCATCCACTCATCAAGATTTCTTTGAGGGCCAGTGAGGTGCTCTGCTTTACATAGATGGGGTGCCTGCTCCAAGCATGGGGAGTCTCTGGGTTAGGAACCTATCCCTCCAGCATGACCTATTTAATGTGGTAACGAGGTTGAGGTCCCTGGAGCATGTGACACGGGGGGATAGGGTTTTTTTTTTTTAGATGTAGCATGTCTAACAGCTCTGGGTCAGACATGGCTTTGTAGGTTAAGCAGAGATCACCTGTAAGGAGGCGATATGAGACTGAGTATAGCTGGAGTTTTTTTAGTCTTGTCAATGTAGGGCATATGTTTAAGGCCTAGAATCCTCTTAGTGAGGTATTTTTTGTGGCCTTTCCAGCTGTTGCAGGTATCTAGTGAGGTACATGCCAAATGGGCATTGTATTCTATAATAGATTTAATGAGGGATGAGTAGAAAGGGGCAGTGACCTCTTTCTTCTTAGATGAGAAACCCTTTGTGATGAGATGTGCCACATAGAAGAATTTTCTAACCACAGTGGCAATGTGTTTGTCAAAGGAGAGGTTCTGTGTTCCCGGATCTCTTATTACACCTTCTGATTTTAGTGTACTACCATTGATGTGGTAGTTCATGGGCACAGAGTTTAAGGCCGTGGTTTTGGCACCAGTCATTAGTCTCAGTAAGGCCCCTTTGTAGGATGTGTACGTCAGTTGGTGATTCTATTATGGCTCCCAGTTTGCAATCATCTGCAAGTCCTTTTGTGTTAGCTTGAACTTCTGAGAAGTAGATGCCGAACAGAAGGGGACCCAGGACAGATCCCTGTGGGACACCACTCGGGACTGGGTTGGTAGTCAGATTTGGAGTCCGCAACCTTCACAGTGTGAGTTCTGTCCGTGAGCCAATTCGCAACTCACCTTGAGACATAGGGATTTATGCCTAGTTTAGTGAGTTTATCAATGATTCCTGAATGGGGAATGGTATCAAAGGTCTTAGCAAGATCTAGATAGGCTGTATGTACTACCTTGCCCCCATCCACAGCTCTGGTGACGGACTCAAAAAAGTCCACCAGATTGAGTAGGCATGATCTACCCTTCACAAATCTGAACTGCGTGGGGTCCAGAGTTTAGAGATTTCCTATGTCCTTATTTATAAGGTCCGCAAAGATGCGCTCCGTAGTCTTGCATATCAGACTCACCAGGCTAATGGGGCGGTAGTTTCTGGGCTCTGTAGTCGCTCCCCCTTTGTGGAGTGGGATGACCGTGGCTGTTCTCCATTCGGAGGGTACAAAGCCTGAAGTGAGGCTGTGATTGAACAGGGCACTCAGGTGTGGTGCCAGTTAATTTTGTAGCTCATGTAGGACGCAGCCAGGGATATTATCAGGTCCCATGGAAGCTGTGTTTTTGGCTTTGGACAGTGCAGTTTTAACCTGTGCAGCAGTAATATTAGGAACTTGACACTCCTCGGAAATTGTAATTGGCCCTTTAGAGGGTGAAATGGGGGTAAAGTTTGCACTAAACCTGTCAGCCAATATATTGGCAGTGTCAGCTGGCTCGGTATATGTGATGCCATTGTGCTGTAGCTCAGAGCAGACCTGAGTGTTGCCATGTAGGTTGTTGACATAACTAAAGAATGCCTTGTGGTTGTCTTTTGTGTTTGCTGCTATTTTGTCTTTGCAGCTAGCTTTAGAGGATTTGATGAAGGATCCCAATTTTTTGCTAAGGCTAACTATGGAGTTTTTCCAGTCATGGGACTTTACCCTTTTCTGCAACAGTTTTTTTTCCTTCTGTTGTAGAGTTTGTTAATGGTAGGTGACCACCAGATCGGCTTCCTTTTTTTGGAGGAAAGCATCTTGGTTCTGTTTGGGATGGCTTTTTCCATGCACTTGTGAATGTGCTCGTACAGTGCATTGGTGTATGATTCAGCTGTCATGCAGGTATTATCCAACTGCATGGGTGTTGTAAAGTTTGCAACCTCCATTTTTAGGAGCCCACAGTTTGCTTTGGAGAGGTTTTTCACAGTGGTTTCCTTTTTCTGTGGATGAGGGGGATGTGGATATCCATGGTGACTAGCTTGTGGTCAGATCTAACCAGGGAGGAGTTGATTTCTGGAGTACAGCAGCGATCGCTCATGTTGGTTATGGCCAGATCAAGGATGTTGTTTCCCCTAGTTGGTGGTAAGAACGAGTTGGTCAAGGGCATTGGAGTTTCTTTACATTTGTTAACCACGCAAGTCAGGTGGTCAAATGACACTTTTCATTCATAACCCGGACTTGTTTGAGTGAAGAGAAATCATGTACAAGGAAAAATCTTATAGCACTATAACACTTGTGGAATTCTAGATGCGTAAGAGAACACATTACAAAAGGTAGATTAAAGATAGTGTAGTGTGTGTGTGTGTGTTTATGTGTGTGTGTATATATATATATATATATATATATATATATATATATATATATATATATACATACACATGTAAGTATACACACACAGAATGTACACTTAGCTTTGCTTACAGATGTTTATACGTTATTGCCATTTTTAATGAGATTGAGATGCATGAGACCTTGAATTCATTAACACTTGTGGCATGTGGAACGTCATACCTCTAACTGCCTACACACATCTTGCATTCCAAAGCATTTTCTGAAAAATGAACTTAAAGCATGATATAAACAAATGTAAATATTTTGTGAATAATCAAAACTATTAAAACTGTACAAACAGCAATGTTATCAGTAAGAAGTATTGTTTTACAGTGGTAATAGTTGGTGCATTCATTGTCTTTTTCCATAAATACTGTAATATATTCTAATGCACACAAACTGCAAATTATATTTTTTGTAAATGCACACAAACTGCAAATTATATTTTTTGTAAACTTTCACAAAAAACTTGCATATCTTGAAAACTGTACAACTTAGACATATTAAAACATTTTGTCAACAGGATATTTGCTTTAACATGACAGCAATAAATTCCTCAATTAGTACATGTTTGTTGAGATATTTACAGAAATATGAAAACGTGTTTAATTGTATGATACAATATACTGGATATTTCTCAAGATGTGCAACTTATAATGCCAGTATCAAAGGTAGTTTTCTTCAACAACATCTAATGTTTCACTTAATGTCATGCATTATTTTGTAAGTCACACTTTTTTTTAAATTATTAAGTACATATGGAAATATTGCTTATGTTCATAATAACTAGCAATATTTCTAGTACAGTGTAGTAGAAATCAGCATTGGCATTGAATTGTCCTGTCGTCCACATTGGCATTTCACAAAATACACCTCAATAACATGTAGGTCTTTCAGTTATGGAAATCTGAACATAAATATGAAAATATGAATAATAAGTGGCAAACAATGATTAATTTTTCCACTGCAGGAAATCATAGACTAAAATCTTAGTGTCATGTTGTTAGTAACTCCTTGCTCTTTCTAATATTGCCTATTATTAACTGGTAAGTCACTTAGTTAAAGAAGCCAGACCCCAATAAAAGTTCTGGATGCCATAAGGAGGTATGGGTGTGAACTGGGAGTACAAAAAAAGTGTTTTAGGCTTGAGTGAGTTATGTAGAAGCAATTTTAGCCGAGTTTTAAATGGTCTTACTTCTTGGTGTGTTGTAATTTCTCTAGGAAGGTGTTACCAAGTATCCAGTCCTTGCCTAGATAAGGCTGTTTTTTCAGGAACTGATTTGAAGGGAGCTCTGACTATCGTTGGGTTATTATTTTGACAGATTATTAGAGAGTAGCTTTGTTCTCTGAGATGAAAAATACCCCGGTCTACTTATGATGACCTACTAGGGGTTTGGAGAAGGTTTTGAGTATTCTTTTTGTGACCAGGAAAGAATTGTACCACAGCCCTTTATTTTATAAAGGGGAAATGCTTTGCTGTTTGGGCTAATTATGATGTCATAACTCTTTCACCTGTGTGATCCTTAACAGCTCTAAATGTTTATTGCTCCATACTGGTTCAGTTAGTGACAGTCTTTCATGAACTCTGTTGTAAGAAGTCTGTTGCTGAGCCACCTGTTTTTGTGACCATCCAAAATGGTCCCTTTCATTTGAAGTGCTCATTTAAGAAGTTCTTTCCTCACCCAATTGACTTAATTTTTCCTGTAATTTCTTATACTTTTACTATTTGATCATTTATTTCTCTGCTCTCACATTCTGTATTGGAAGTCTGTTTTTGTGGTGCCTGTAATAAAAGTTAAAATAATCTCTGAGATTCAGCTTGCATGGTTTTCACATGGATCACATTTTTCAAAATATATTATTTTATATAGGTACTTACTTAACTCCTGATGTTGATGAACTGAAATGAGAAGGGTGTAAGTTTTCCTTCCATCCCTTGGGTTGCTATTTTGTATACCTTGTCTCTGCATCTACCTGCTGTCCTTTTAGTTATTCTTAGTGTCTCATCGGCTATCCCTACTCCCCTCCCTTCTGGACAGATAACAGAATCTACATTTATTGCTATAAGTTGTTAACCCCCTTTGAAACTCTTATTTATACAGTTTGTGTTTACAGAAGTATGGTAGTCTGGTTTGATCCTTCATTTTTTAACTCATTAATGCATCGTCTATCTTTGAGATTATAAAACAAACTTGGCCTGATACAAATTGGTTCATGGCTGTAGTGGTCGGAGGTACTGTTAGCAAAGACATCTTCAAATAGAAATATTTTCCCACTTGCTACTTCCTCCTTTTTCATCACATTGTCTTTTTTTACAAATCCTGCAGAATAAATTAGTTTTTGTTGTCCTTGTCCTCAGTCAAGTATATCATGGTGTCCTCATGATGAAGAGAATATTGGCTTCTTATAAAGTAATAAATTCACAGCTCCAGCATCTGTGGAATGTCACACCTCTAGCAGCCTTCATGCATTCTTAAATAGCTGAATTTTTTTAATTAAGTTAAACACCATTAGCAAGGACATGTGAATATTTTGTGAAAATTCAAATCTTTTCTTTACAATGACAACTCAATACTTTTGCAGTCTTTACATTACCACTGTGATGTATTATAATACAGAAAACTCCAGAATTATGTATTTTTCTAAAATTTCACAAAACGACTTGTATATTTGAGACTGTACAACCTAGACAAGTAGTGTCAACAGCATATTTTTGGAGACTTGAGTTTTTAAAATCATGGGAATAACTGCTCTCTAGGTATTTATTTATTAAAATATTTACACAAATATGAAAATGGTGCATTTTTGCTTTACTAGTAATATGAACTCTGTATTTCTCAAGCTGCACATGTTACAGTGCAGACATCAGTGGCTTTTTTTTCAATATCATTTATGGTTTACCTGATATTGTGCTTTACTTTGTAAGACAGTTTGTTTTAGAAATATTAATGTGCAAGTAGAAGTGCTGCACATCTTCATATTTACTAGGAAACATCTAGCAATAAGCTCCAGTATAGTGCATTATACATAGGCAATGATCATGTATTGTCTTCTACCATGACATTTCATACTGTGCATCTCAGTAATTTACTCAGTTAATGAAAATATGATTTTAAATATGAATAACAAGTGTAAAACAGTGATTGATATCTCTTCTGTAGCATATCTTAGATTATGAGCGTCAATATTTTATTTCTTACACATTTCCCTTTTATACACTGCTTGTTATTAATTGGCAAGTCATTTATATAAGGATTTCAGCCCTCAGAAAATATCGTGATGACATAAAGGTGCTATATATGTTAATGAATTAGAGCTCACCTAACAGTTACAATGCATGTTTTTAACCTATGTTATCACAGCTACTGCCCTCCTGAAAGACACCCTTTGTAAGAGTTGAAATAACTTTTAAGATACTGTAATGAAGTGTAATGAAACTGGAATGAATGTCTTTATTTTTTAATTTCTCAGAACTGTGCTGAAAAAAGTGCCAATCTCTTCCTTCTGTGCCAATTCTTGGTTTATTATGTAGTAGTAATAGTAGTAGCAGCATACAGTGGATGTCAACGATATCTGAATCAAATCTTACTCCAGCTGTTATCAGTAGTTGTATTTGTAGTACCTCTGTTGTTTTTATTTTTTCCCTAGCTTTTATATTCAACACACTCTCTCCCCTCCTGTTTTCCCTAGGTTTTAAAAGCAAAGTGTCTTCCCTCAAGACTGCGTCTATCTTTAGTGATGCTTTTCCAACTCTTCGAATTACGCCTGTGCTCTATTGTATAGCCAGTTTACACTAAAAGTATGTTCTAAGCTCGTACCACAAGTTAGTCTTACTTTGTCTACTGTACAGAATACCTGCATACCACTGAGAGCCCCCCCCCCATACTCACCTGTTTATAAACCTTACCTCTGTCTCTCTCTGCCATCTATAAGTTAGTCACTACCCTAGTGTCAACTCTTGTTTAGTTAGCTATACTCTTTTTTGTTTTTCTGTTTGTGGTTCCCTTTTAACTGTATATCTTACTGCAAATACTTGTGTATACCTCGCTATTACATCTCTTCCTTCTCTGTCTACACCTCCCCACCTCTTCTACTTACCTGCTGACTCTCACTGTGTGCTCCTTATTGTTTCCCTCCTGGCCTGCTGATTGTTTCTTGTGGTGATTCTTCCTGGTCCATCCCATTCCGTTTGCCCTCGCTACGCTCGTGCTCACTTTGCTCTTCTCCCACCCACCCCTATATAATTTCCTTTATACCTAACCCCTTCCTCCCCTAACACCACCCCTTCCTGTCTGCCAAAACATTCTAAACACCTTACCCTCCCCTACTTATCACTTCATAGTTTAATCTGCTGAAAATCCTCCTCCTTTCTACATATCCCCTACTCCCCCCAACCTACTCATACAAATAACTCTCACACATCTAGTACTCTTATTGACTGGGTACTTGTATCTAATCCTTCCAAGTATCATAACCCTAAAACCCTACCAAACACCCTGAGCGATCACTCCCCTATAAAAGTGCTTAGGTTCACTCCTCACTTCTCTAAACGTCCTAAATTTATCACTTGTCATAAACTCTAAATTTATCAGTTGTCATAAACTCTGTAACTTCTATCCAGGAACCTTTAATGCCCTCCTCTCTAAAGTAGACTGGAAATTCCTTACCCAACTCCCACTAGAAGAAGCAGTCCTAGCTTTCAGCTCCACCTTCCTTAGCATCTTAGACTCACTTGCTCCCCCTCAGCCCTTGTTAAGTCCATCTTATCTCCATGGCTTTCAAAAGCCACTCGTACCCTTATGATAACTAGAGACAAATTATGGAAAAAATGGTCACAAACTAAGCTCTCTGCAGACTTACAAAAATATAAAGAACTCAGAAATCTGACAAAAAAGACATAAACAAAGATAAAAAGGACTTCTATAACAAACCTCCCACAGCCCTAAAATCCAATCCTAAAAAATTCTGGAACTCTATTAACCAAATATTACATCCCGGTAATCTTAGCTCCTCCAATCCATGCCCAGACAAGACATCTGAAGAAACTGCCACTATCTTCAATACCTATTTTATCGATTCAACATCTAAGCTACTGAACCCTAACCCAAACCCCTCTACTACTAACATCTCCAACTTTTCTGAACCTACTCCTAATACTATCTCCTCTAATACCTTCTCCCTCAAACCTGTACCTACTAGCTACATCAAAGCTCTACTCTCTAAATTAAAACCATGCTCAGCATCAGCTGACAATATTACTTCCACTTTTCTTCTACTAGCAGCTGACGCTCTTGCTCTCCTTGTATCTATCCTAATTAATCGCTCTATCTCTGAATCAAAGGTCCCTTCCGTCTGGAGGAAATGCTACACTCTACCTATACACAAAGGAGGTAACTCCTCTGATACCTCCAACTTTAGACTTATCAGTATCCTCTCCCCTCTCTCTAAGATACTGGAAAAATGTATTCATAAACAAGTTATGCAGTATCTAATACAGGAAAATCTGCTTACACCCACTCAACACAGCTTCAGACACAAACATAGCACCACTACAGCTCTATTATACTTCCTCAACACTGTCTTTATAGCCATGAATGGCCATAAACATATTTCTTGCCTATTCTTGGACCTCTCAAAAGCTTTCAACACTGTCTCACACTCTCTTCTGCTGCACAAACTGCATAACCTCAACTTCTCCTCTTATACTGTTGCATGGTTCTCCAGCTACCTCAGTGATAGATCTCAATCAGTGAGAAGGCACTCTGCACTCTCCCCTCCTCTCCCTGTAAAAATGGGTGTACCTCCAGGGTCTATCCTAGGGCCTTTACTTTTTAATATCTTTACTAATCAGCTCTATACCTCCTGTCCTCAGTCATCTTTAATGCAATACACAGATGACTCTACAGTCATCATCACAGACAACTCTCCCTCTAAGCTATTCTCAGCTACTCAGGCATCTTTTAACTTAGTTGAAACATGGCTGTCCAACAACCAGCTCATCCTCAACCCTAAAAAAGCAAAGCTGTTACTCTTCCTACCTAAAAAGTCCAACAATATTAAACCCTCCTTCTCCATACAGTCCCTTAATAACACTACCATTCAGGTAGAATCCAGTAGTAAGCTCTTAGGTGTAACCATCGACAATCAGCTTAAATTTGACTTGCATGTTAATAACTGTATCAAAAAGACTCATTCACAACTAGGACTCCTTTACCATAACAAGAAATTCCTTACCTCTGAAGCCAAGATTACTCTCTCTCTTAACCCAGTCTAATGTACAATTCTCAAAGTCTCACAAATCTTAACTCAGCACTCCTGACCAAACTCGAATCTACCTACAACAAGGTAGCTAGATTTCCTGCCCAACAAACCTACAAATCCCATCACTGTCTTTCTCTAAAACACCTAAACTGGCTTGATTTATCCCACCAGCTACTTCTCTCTCAGCTCCAGATCATCCCTTCTTTCCTTTACCAGCCTTCCTACTGCCCAGCACTATCCCCCTCTCATCTCCCATTATCCTCCCTACAAACCTCTCCGAAGCTCTAACCAAGACCTACTACAAATCTACAAACCCAAGTCTAAATTTGGACGCAACATGTACAGCTGTCGTCTCACTATTGCCTTGGATAGGCTCCCACTAGAAATCAGGACCCTTACACATCCTAAACAATTTAAGACAGCCACCAAAGAGCACTTTAAAAGTCCAATCTACCAGTTTCTCTACTATTAGGTTCAGGATAAACTCTTGCCTCTTTATAGTTAGACGTATCCCTTAATAACTTTCTGTTTCCTAGCCAGTCCTTCATCAACAAATTGAGACAGGTCTAAAATATTTTTTAAACATTGATTTGTTATAGTTTTTTATGTATTGTTATTATTTATTACTTCATTATTTTTTGGTGTTTCTATGTATTGTGAGTATTTTAATGATGTGACATTATCAGCCTTTACAACTGGTTAAGATTTATAAGTCTGAAGGTAGGCAGCCTGTGTTATGTTTCTTTAAAACAATTGTTTTTAATTGCTTAGTTCTGATTGGTGTCTTGTTACTATATTAAGTAGACTTAATGCCAAGAACAATGACTCTGATGATGCTTGTATGAAACAGGCGAAAGTGCTAAGTCATGTTGGGAATTGTGTTTTAATAAACATCCATTTCGCTTGGAATTTGACATGGTGGTGACATTTTTATTTTTCAGTAGAGGCATTAATATGTCTTTTCCAGTGGATGTTTTAGTTATCCATTTTACTTGCAGGCCTGCTAATAAATAAACCATTAAGACTGTAAGCCTTCTCAGCTGTTAAAAACATATTGGTTCCCAGGGGGCTTAGAACATTTTGAATAGCCTGCAAATATTTAAACTAGGTTTTACATTTTGGAAAGCAGTATTTGAAAGTGACCATTTCAAATAACCTTTTGTTCCTGTAGCTATCGCTTTGTTTAACGGAGGCTAAATTAAATATTGATTTAATCATATATGCACAAAAGGTTAAAGACTTCTGTTTTTTTTTTCCTTTCATTTGTACATTAAAAGTATGCCAGAAAAGTCTGCTCCAGGCGAAGAACTTGTTAGAATCCTTAGTGATGAGGAAATGAACAAACTTGGAGCCAAGCTTGTTAAGGCTGAATTAATGGGAAATGAGGTAAGTCTGTGAAGGATTATTTGTTGCCTTCATGTCTACCAAATATTGTTCTACATTGTACATTGTTATATTTCTGATGTTGGCTCTGTAACTGCAGATGTCATTTGTATAAATTACTTTTGCAGTAATCCTTAGTAGTAAGATTTAGCTGCAGAAGACCTGATGGTCTGCTCTCTTCCAAGAGCTTAGCAACCTTCCCACTTGAGACTAGTTGAACATTCATCCTTTAGGACATCATTATGCTCTCTCAGTAAAGTTTATGTCTACCCACACCATTTTAGATCTTTTCTGCTGTCTTTCATAGCACGTTTCATGCTGTAGCATTCATAGCCTGGCATTGTTCATTCTGCTCCAGAGTGCAGTCCAAATAAGCACTCCACTATGGATTTTTTAGTGTGTTACTTGGTATATTTGAAATTAGCATTGTGTTGTTTAGAATGATTAGAAAACAGATTTATGCTTTTCAGTATGCCTGCTGCTAAAACAGAAGTCAGATGTTCTTGTGGTAGGTAAATTCCACATAAAACCTTTTTTTGCCTTTGTATGTTCTGCTTAGAACAAGAGCACAGCATTGATATCTGTAGGAGTTGTAGGGCTTTACTTCTCAAACAGTTAAAGGAGAGCATTCTTTGCAAAACATTTTATACAGGAAGAAGCTTAAGGCTTGACTTATACCACCATAATATCTTCACTTTCACCCCCAACCTTAGACAATCCCTGCTTAAGATGAACAAAAAAATTACTTCAAGAGAAGCTGTCTGTGCCTTTGGAGATGAGCATGATGTTCATTGTCCGTACTCATACAAGGGTATGAATCCAAGTGAGGCTCTTTTGCAGCCACTGTCCCATGCTTTTTAGGTAACTGAGGCCTCTAGCAACAGCCACTTACCATATTTTTGCAGATCTAGGCATGTCCCACCATGTTTGGACCAGTTGTCATCCATAGTATGAAAACATTGGCCACATGGGCCTGATGGACATCATCTTTATGGAACCAGACATCCAGGCCCTTACCTCTGAAAAACCTAATAATGTTCTTAATGAAAATCCTACACTGGATCCAAAAGTAATGTCTGTGGATTCAGAAAAGGAGTCAAATTATTCCAGTATTCTTCCCAGTGATAGACAGGTTATGCACAACCAAATTTAAAGCTACTCTTCCCTTGACCACACAAAGGAAAAGCCTGGAGAGGCATGTGATGTGGATTTGAGGGCAAAATTATTAGGCTTCACCTATACCATCCATCAGGTGGCTAAACACTCCAATAAAGTTGGATTATGATACTGCAGGTTCAGCTTCCAAGGTGGCAACTTCAGGGTCTGTGATTAGGCAACATGCCTGGGGTAGGGCTTCATCCCCTTCCAGAAGATGTCAAAGTGCAACTCCTTAATGAACTCCTTGACAAGGATCTGCTGTTTGGGAACCCCTCTGATGAAGTACTCAAAAACAAAATGAAGGAAAGGGGAAAGACTATGCAGTCAGTGAAACAGCTTTTTTTTCCCACTCAGGCATACCTAGATATGAAAGGAACTTCCCCCTTTGTCAAATAAATTGCAGGCAAGGATAAGGTAACAGGTGATGGGGAACAGGGCCATAATATAAAAAAGATGTCAGTAAGACTAAGCCAAGACCCCTTCAGTTCTTTACCTCCTTGGGATCAACTGTGTGGATTTTTTCCCTCTGCCAAATCCCTATCCGCAACTCATCTTACCCACTCCAAGGATGGCAGGAAAGAATAACCTAAGGTATGAAAAAAGGGAAACTGTAACAAAAAAGTATGAGTTGTTAATTAGTAGTCACTCTTACAAAATTTAGCTCTTTGGGCACTCCAAGATGGCTGTACATTGAGTAACAGCTTAATTCTAGCTCTCCCAGTGTGAAAACAGAAATTCAACAGAGAAGGCCAGTAGACTTGTTTTTATGGGTAAATTTCAGTAACTGGCTAGTAAGTATACTGCCTGGATGCCAGGGGAAAAAAGAAATACAGAAGACCTGGAAAAAAATCAGTTACAAAAAGTGAGGAAGAAACACTGACAAGGGAAAGTTCTGCAGCTGTTCAGAAAAAAGCAATGCAACCTTCAGACATTAATTCCAGTAACCTACAGGAAGATATAAGGCAATTGTACACAGACTTGGTTAACACTGATGGAGTATCAACACAAACAGCAAAAGCCTGGAAAAAGTGGAAGAAGCTTTAAAAAAATATTCAGATGGTGTGATAAAACTGCAAAAATTAGAGGTTGAAATGAAGAAAAGGCTGGCTGAATATGAGACTGCTCAGGATGAGATGTTTAAAAAAATAATAGAATTAGAGGACAGAACGTGTAGGGAAAACCTGAGATTTTCAGCTATACCAGAGAAGCTGGAAGGAACAGACTGCATTAATTTTATGAAAGCACAAATAAGCAACTGGACTGGTATTCCACAGCAGGAGTTGTTAGTTGAAATGGCAAATCATGTGTATGCTCCAAACCTGGCTATGAGAAGGCAACCTAGACCTTTATTACTAATGATGCAATCCTGCCAGCAGAAAGAGTTGATTTTGAACTGTGGTAGAAGGGCAAAGTACTAAAAGAAGGAGACAGCAGAGAGTTTGTGGAAAATGATTACTCAATGTACACCAGGCAGAAGAGAAGCAAATTTATTCCACTATTCAGGGAATGTCAAGACACAGGTGTGAGATTCAAACTACAGTACCCAGCTGTCTTCAAAGTATTCTTCCTGAGAGGGACAGAATCATTTATTGAGGAAATATATTCTAAGGTGGATATACAAAAGTTTGTCCAGCAAAAAAGGAGCTGTGAAACAGAATGCGATTCTGCTTCTTTTTCTGGTAATAAAGACCACAGAGAGACTGTACTTGTGAAACTTGGAATGAGGATTGTAAACAGGTGATGCTCTTCTTTTTTTTTCTTTTCTTTCTCCATTCTCTCTCTCTTCTTCAGTTTTAAGAAGTGTAGGCAATGCAGTGGGAAAAAAGCCTGGTAAAAGAGCATAACAAAAGAAAACAAATAATGTGCTCTTTCTCATTCTTGCACGGAGAAATGACTGGATTAAGGACATTAGATTGATTTAGTAACACATTTTAAGAGTAAACAAGAAAAAGAATATTGAATATTATGAGGCTGTTTTCTAGTAAATATATGTATGTTCAGTAGCAGTTCCGCAGCTGGTCTTCATGGTTCCATGGAAACAATCTGATAAAAAGAAACTGGCTGCCTGCTTCTCATATCTCTATGGAGACAGTCTGATAAAGAGAAACTAGCAACAGTCTGGTGGAGAGTGATTGTCTGAAGAAAAAAACTGAGAAGCGAAATTGCCTAGGAGATTATGTTCTCTGAAAACATTTTGGGTTTTCCCAGCTGGGAGAGCTATAAAGAAAATACAACACCAATTAGCACTTAGTGTAAGCACAGGCAGCACCATGCATCTTAGCATGTTTAACCTTTCATTTAGGTGAACTCAAGTTTGTGAGTGTGGCTGTCAGTTTAGTACTTTTGTTCCTATTAGGAGGGTAAAACTCCCGTATTTGAAGATGTACACAGTTTTCCTTATTAGTATTAAGTTAGTAGGTCTTAGGCTGGTATTGAGGTGTGTTTGTTTTTTTGTTTGAGGGCTTTCAATAAAACAAAAAAGTTTTGTAAGATGTGACATAGGTTCAAATGAATATCACAAGAAACAACTGTGTAAAAATTCAACCTGTTAAACAGTGCATTTATGTAACACAAAAGCTGGAACTAGACATTTAGCAAAAAAGATGTTATACATAAAAGTTGGGAATAACAACTTTTTAATGCAATGATACTTCCTGTAATGTTTTTAAATGTCAATGGTCTCAGAGATAATTACAAAAAAATGAGTAATGAACGATATTAAAAAATGCAGAGTGCAGATAGCTGTATTAAAGGAGACACACTTAAAAAGAACTGATCATGTGAATTTGATAAATGTTTTCATGATGGTTATTCAGCGGAATACCTCGGCAAAGGAAAAGAGGAGTACTTGTATTAATTGCAAGGGGAGCTCCATTAGTGATAAAAGATGATAAAAAAGATAATAATGGCAGATTTGTAGTGCTAAGGGGCTACTGGCGAGGAAGGAATATTACACTGGCTTGTATTTATATTCTACCTAAAACTGCTAAAATTGCTATAATGGAGCTTAAGAAAATTCTGGGAGAAATGCTCAGTTTTCAGCAAGGAATATTACTTATAGGTGAGGACTGGAATGTGATTTGCAACAGTGAAGATGTTTCTGGGGGCCCAGAAGGGAAACTATAACAAAGAAGGGTAGAATTTTGAAGACATTGATGACAATATTTGGCATGGAAGATGTGAATTCAGTAATAGAAGTTTGGAGTGAATTTACATATTATTTCCCAAGATATAAAAAACTGGGCTAGGCTAGACAGAATTTACATTTCACAACATGTGCTTTTAATTGAAGGTCTTGAAATGCACCCAGTAAGTATTTCAGATCATGTGCCAATAACAGCTAAAATAAAAACACAGGGTAATGAAATAAAAAAGAGACACTGGTGCTTTCCCACCTATCTGTTGAAAAGAGAGGAATTTAAGAAATGGGTAGTGGAGATTATTCAGGAGCTATTAGAGACAATAGAATTTTTTTCTGAAGATATCGCTAGGGAGTGGGATAAAATTAACGTGTAGTTTAAAAATGGGATAGAAATAAAATAAATGGAGCTATGATTAAGAAGTAAGAATTATTTAGAGGGACTGACAAATGTTAAACTATTGCGGAATAGGGGAATCTAACAGAACAGAAAGAGGAGCAACAGCAGAATGCTAAACAGAATATAAGAGATGACCTCAGTAATATGCATGAGTTTAGAAAGATTGTTGTTAAGCAACTGTTTTTTAATAGTCATAGTAGAGCACAAAAAACTTTTAGCACAGCGACTCAGGCAACAGAAAGTAGAAAGGGCTGTTGCCAAGCTTAGGGAGCCTATAACAAGGAAGGTAACAAAAGATTGTGTAAAGGTATTAGAAGTATTTTAGAAAATTCTATGAGAGTCTGTATAATGCAGAGAAATATGGAAATCAAGAAAAGATATAAATGGAAATGTTTATGGAAGAATTAAATGTGCCAAGGTTAGAGGTAGATGAGATTCAATTACTAACAGTTAGGAAAGGAGGAGATGAGATAAAAAGTGTGATGTATAACCAAACTACAGGAAAGTTCCCAGGAATAGATGGTATTCGTGTGGAAGTTTGGAAGCTAGTAGGAAAAAACTGATTAAGATCTGGAAGGCTTTGTTTAACAGTATTTTAAGAGGAGAAGTGCCAACATCCTGGAAGAAAGCAGTGGTAGCTATAATAATTAGAGGGTAAAGATCCATTAAAACCAGTTTCATACAGGCCCATTTCAATACTAAACCATGATTCTAAAGTGCTCATGTCTATAATCGCTAAAAGAATGACAAAAGTAATGCCAAGATTGATAGATATGGATCAGTGTAGTTTTGTGGAAGGGAGGCAAACATTTGACAGCATTAATAGAACACTGATGATCCAGAGGGAAGCAGAATGTAAGAAAATACCATTGCTGGTGGTGGTCTTGATGCAGAGAAAGCATTTGACAGAATAAGCTATGACTTTATGAGCAGGGCAATGGAGGCATTTGCATTGCCCGAAAAAATTATAAGGTTGATTAGGAGGATATATGAAGGATCGGAGGCGAAAATTAAAGTGTATAAGGTCCTCTCTGATAATTTCTGCTTGAACAAGGAACCAGGCAGGGGTGTCTTCTTTCCCCTTTCTTATTTGCATTATTTTTAGAACCACTGGCAAAGAAAATAAGGGACACAGAAATTCAAGGATATAATTGATATGGTAGTGAAGAAAAACTGCCTCTCTTTGCAGATATTATTTTATATCTGAAAAAAACAGAATGAGACATTACATTGTTGTGGAACCTTTTGAGATGGTTTCAAATCTTTTCGGGATGCAAAATTAATGAAGCCAAAACAAAGACAACAGTGGTAAATTGTGTATCCACACACAAATTGGTTCAGCAATATCCATATTTATGGGAACATGATAAAATGAAGTATTTAGGAGTATGGATTCAAATGATTCTGGTGTGGCAGCTAAGGTATGTGGGAAAAGACTAAACAAAAGATAATACAAAAAGGAAAAAATGTAAGCTTTGTTTTATGGATAGTAAGATACAAGCAGTCGAAATGTTTTTAGTCCCTGTAGTGTTATACACAGATCAGGCATATTTTTGTCAACTACAGGAGAAGTTGTGGATAACAATTAATAAAGATCTGGGAGGGGAAAATGGCAAGAGTCAAGTGGGATAAGCTGCTTCTTCCAGTAGAACAGGGCAGATTGGGATTACCCAATTTGAAGGGGTATTTCAGAGCTACACAGTTAAGGCGCCTATACATAGCAGAAGCAGAAAAACATAATTCAAAGTTGAAAAGGGTGATGCTGCAACAGTGGAAGCTCAAGAAACAAGGAGAGACTGGGATTTTGAAATTCAGGCTTTTAAGGAAAATAACAATAATCTTACAGAATATTATATCCATAAAGTAGAAGAAAGTATTCTAAGAACTACATCAACACGGGAACGGAGAAAGGAGATTCTGCTGATAGGGATGACTACAGTTAGGGATATAGACAATAGGCAAGAGGGGCTGGAACTTATTGGAGAAAACTGGCAAAGGAGTCAAGGTTTTTGGAGCAAAAAACTAGAGTGGGAAAGGTAATAGAATGGGAAGAGGTCAGAAATTTATTTGAACTGCAGGTTAGAGATTGCCTTCCCTGTCAAGGATTGATATCAGAGTATAGGCAAAGAGAAAGAAATAGGGAAGTCCTAAATGAAAGACCATCACTGGGTAGAGTTTTTAGTAGAATCTCGACAGAAGCTTCCATTAAACAGGGAATATTTAGTAGAGCATATAAAATATTGCATGATAACTATAAGAATCAATCAGAGGAGGTTAGAAAGGATTGGTAAGAGAGATTGGATAAGCAACTCAGAAAGACAAAGAAACAATGGGAGGATATATGTATGTCTCCCAAATATGCAACAAAATCTAGAAGATTTAGGATTTTGCTTGGAAATGTTTACATAGATATTTTTATACCTCAATTAGTCTCCAGAGAAATTTTCCTCGGGTGGACAACAAATGGAGGTGTAATGGGGAAGAAAAAGGTACTTGGGAACAAACTTTGTGGGGGTGTTATCAGTTGGTGAACTTTAAGGATTCCCTGTGGGATGCACTGTCAGAAATGCTGAGTTGGCGGATTTGTGTGATGAGGGAGATGATTTTTCTGAGCTATGATACAGAATCGGAATTGCTTAGACATGGTAAGGCCTTGTGTCTAATTATGGTGGCTGCCAAAAAAGCAATTACTGGAAAATGGAAATCAAAATGTAAACCAACTATATGAGAAGTAGTGAATATAATAACAGAGATAAAACTACTGGATTGAGATCTTTAGAAAAGGGGAGGAGCAAACTACATGGGAAACAAATGGGAGTTGTGGGAACAGTACATACAGGGGAGGAATGAGGTTTAAAGGAAGGCAGGACTTAAATGAGCTGTGTAATGTTTGACTGAAAATTATTGGATAGATTATAAGTGATGTATAGTGTTTGCAATTGGGAGTGTCAGTATGGTTTGTGATGCAAAATGCTTGCAACTAGGATTGTTCTGGTGTGGTTTGTTTTCATTTATATAAATGTATGATTGCTTATGTTGTAAGTGATGGTTTAATAAAGATGTTTCTTGTTTAAAAAAAGGAGACAGGAATTGGATAATGTATGTAATGTTGCTTAGTTTATATGATGCACAGCAATACACAAGAAGTATAATGTTTGTTAATGTTAATTTGGTAATACAGTGTGATTACTTTTGTATAAATGTAAATTTGTTTATAAAAATTAGCTCTACAGAATACCAAAGATGTCATGTCAGGAGACCAGCTGTATCTGCTTTCCAAAATTCCAAGCTCCTGCAGCTAAGAGCAGTAGAAATGGTGCCAAAGCAGGACCAAAATATGGCACTGTATTCAGGATTCTTACCTATTGCCCAGAAAAGAGGGTCTGCACATGCTTATCTTGGATTTAAGGCTGAACACCTTACTTGAAGGCTCCAGAATTCAGAATTCTTACATCACAAGTCCTGTAATTACTCCTCTTCCCCCAAGGTGTGAAGTTTATGCTGGAGATAGCACTCACCTTCACATACCTGTTGATAGGGACTGCAAATGCTTTCTTAGATTCAAGGTGTGTGTGTGGGGACCGCAAATGCTTTCTTAGATTCAAGGTGTGTGTGTGTGTGTGTGTGTGTGTGTGTGTGTGTGTGTGTGTGTGTTCCACTGTCAGTTGTCCTCCTTGCCCTTTAGATTGGCTTCTATACACAGGATATTTACAAACTGCCTGTCTCCAGCAATCAAAAGACCTTCCTTCATCTAGGTGAAGTACTTCTTTTCGCAGTACCTTGAAATTATGAAACGAGTAACAGTGACCATAGTCAGGGAAATCCTGAGGACACTGTGATTCTTGGCCTCCACAATTCTAATGATCTCCTTGGCAAAGATGCTTGGTAGAAAGATCCACGGTTTTTTAAGAAGTAAGTGGAGCAAACACTTTGCAATCCCTAGATATGATCCCTTTGTTACCAGTATTACAAAGAAACTAGAATGGTGGCCCAACTAAATCAGGCTTTTCTTCATACAGGAAGCCTGCAATCAAACACTAACCACAAATGCTTGGGGAACAACTTCAGGAGGCCACAAATTACAAGACATCTGTGATATAGCCAAAAGAAAGAAGCATGTAAATGTAAGAAGAAGATAGCCTTAATTCAGGTACTCAGCACCTGTAGACTGATCTGGAAGAAAACAGTCATAGAAGAGGTAACAGATGGCACTACTATAACATGGTACATGAAGAAGTAAGGATTAATTGTTTTCCCTTGTGCTGGTTAGCCAAGATTGTCTGGAAGACAGCTTTCCAATATACAAGCCACAGAACATTCTTCACAGGGTTAGCACCTTTTAAGCAGGCCAGAGTGGGACATGGGTGTGTGGGCATGAAGCAACCTTCTCGTTTTCCTGTCCAACTTATCCAACATCGTTTGGGTCCAGTCAGTCACACCAAAGCTGTAAGTTACGACAGGAAGAGCAAACTGGTTTATAGTTTGCACTTTGTTTCTAGATGTCATTGCTGTTTTCAGTATTAATTTTAGTCTTTAAAATGTTCCATACGAAGTTCTATTCTTATTTGTTCATGTTTTATCTTTGATCCTTCATCAGTATCCAAATATTTATGCACTCTCTCTTGCTCAATTTCTTGTATATCACATTACTGTCCCAAACTGATGTGTTCTTGGTGCTGCAGCATTCCTACTTTAAAGGTTGCTTTTGCACATTTATCAAGACCAAATGACATTCTTATATCATCTGAAAAAGTTTTGACCACTTGCAGTTGTGCTTTCAGTTCCTCATCCAATGAAGTATACAGTTTTAAATTGTCTATAAAGAGAAGATTGGAAGTCTTTATAATTTGTTGTTTTCTGGGAGCCAAATTATAGCCATGACCAAATCTGGTAAGTAGACAGCTTAATGGGTTAAGGGCAAGACAAAAAAGCAGCAGTGACAGAGTCATCCTGGAATATCCCCCTTTGAATTTTTATCCCTGGAATAATAATTTGTCCTTTATCATGGCTTAACTGCAAATTGGTTTGCCACTGTTTTCGTGGTTGCTGTAAAGTAATTGAACAGTGTAGGCTGTATCTTATGCATTTTAAGCACTCTTTTATCCATGAATGTGGAATACTGTCAAATGCTTTTTGGTAGTCTACCCATGCCATACTCAGATTCTTCCCCTTTTTACAGTTCTCCATTATGACTTTATTTAACAACAAATGATCTTTTGTTCCATATGACTTTCTTGTATTACCCTTTTGTTCTACCGCCATGATTGAGTTTTCTTCTAGGTGGCTAAATTCTTGTCAGCACCAGTTCTAGTGTATAGTTTATATGTCGTTGGAAGGAAAGTTGTTGGTTTATAGTCTTTAGGGTAACTTGTACATTCACTCTTAAGTGGAGCGGGAAACATCTGATCAGTTACCATATGAAGATACGTTGGAGTATTCCACAGGAAACTAGTACAAAGGTTCAGTTGGAGTTGCATAATAAAGGGAAGGAATAGGAAACTGGGGCAACTCTGGCACAGTGTTATGGAGTGATAAGCCAGTGTGTTCCCTTATGAAAGAGCAGCGGATGACGCATGTTGAAACTGAAGAGAATATGGCACAGGAAGAACTTTCTGTAGAATACTTGCTGGAAATGGAGAACAAAGAATGTGCCCTCAGTTTAGAAGAAAATTATCTAAGAGAAGAATTGCTTGATTTAATAGAGATGGACAGACATGTTAAAATCAATGAAAGAAATAGACTACAGAAAGTCAGTAAAACCCAAAAAGTTAGAAGTTTGAGAAAACAAATGAACACAGTAATTAGGATTGTTCATAGAGATTCATGTGATGTAACAGAAGTAAATAAGATATATTACTGTGCAGTTAAATTAATAACAGATAGTGTTACCAGAAAAACAGGTCAGTAAGAGAAAGGAAGGGGAAAAATCAAATTTTAAAAGTGAGCACACCTGTGTAGTGTATTGTTTTTTCTGATGAAGTTGCTCAAGTGGAGCGACGAAAACGTAGCTTTGTTTTAATAAACTTTGGATGCGTTAAAGTATCTCCACGTATTCATTTTGGTTTATCGCTAGTGACTGTTTGTACTCTCCATTTGGTTTTGTTAGTAGTTTTATCCTTTTGGTTTGGTTCATTTTAGAAATCAAATGCCATCATGGAAGTATCAAATAGAGAAAACTGTAAAGCAATTAAGAGGTTTCACAGAAGAGTGAACAGATCCAACAAAAATACTCAGAATGATAGACATGATAAAAGTAATGTGCAGTATCAGAACAGATCATGATCTATCGTGCACTATCACAAACAAACTAAAAATATCAGCACATGCAGAAAAACTTATGATATATGTAGATAAATATAAAGGAAAAGTACAATATAAGCAATTTATTGATGACCCAGAAAAGTTTTACAGAGAATTGGAAAAAGAGGCAAAAGGAATTGAAACACCACCAAGAAAAAGAAATAGATACATTTTGAAGAAATATCTGATGACCCTGTGGAACATAACAAAAGATGTTAAATATACAAGTATAAGAAAGAATAAGAAGTTCAAATGTACAGGATATGAATTGGGATGAAGTAACGGCTAGAGAGATTGAAACAAAGTTAAGAAAAGCTCCTAATTGGAAAACCCTAGGCCCAGATGCAGTACCTAACTTCTGGCTGAAAGTATTAACAGCTTTGCATGAAGATTTAGCCATGGGAAAGAACTGTATTTGTATGCACACCCAGAACAGGCACCAACCTGGTTAACTACTGTCATATATGCTGCAAAGCAGTGGTACACACCATGTAGCAGTGAAGGTTTCACAGTTTTTTTTTAATTTCTCCAAGACTTCTGGGTTTCTAATACCATGATGGGAATGGACCCCATTCCTAAGTCAAAGTATGGTTAAAGTTCATGAAGTTAGTATTGTTTCAGTCTTTAATTTTAGCCAGAACTGCTCCTCGTAGCACCCGCAATGTGCCCAGTACTGACTCCTGCAATTCATATGGCATTATGTGTATCGGCAACATATCTGAATACAATTGTAAATTATTTTTTATAAGACCCATTGCTCCTACTATTAACTGTCTGGTTATCCTTCTTCCACATTGCCCTTGTTTGTGTTAGAGATGAGGTTTAGGTCCACATATGGGGTGTTTCTAGTGCTATTTGTTTTGTGTATATACAACAGGAACACAAGGGCTGGATCAGAGGATGCTTTGAAAGCTAGGTATAGATCACCTCTCAGTAACTGTAGATCAAATGTAAGGATAAGGCTTTGAGGCAGTCCATGTAGGGCATGTTGTTTACACCGTGTATTGTTTTTGTGAGGACTCAACAAAAATAAACAAACATACAAACCAAAGAAGCAATTTTTAGATACTTTTGTAGTTCACCTAAAATGTTAAATAGTGCAACGTTTAACGTCAACATGCATTTTCTGTAACAGTAACGGGTATGACATTCTAATGTCTGTCATTCTTTATGAGCTGTAAGCCTCAGTAATTTTCCTGGAAAACAGGTTCAAAACTAAGAAACAGAACCATGTTCATTCTGCAAAAATCAGGCGCATTTCCTATGTAACCTGAGCTGAGCGGCATAAATACAAATCTTTCACTTACCGTTTTCCCACCTAGCCTGTTCAGGACCACGTTAGCATGAAAGTAAATCCTTTCCTCACTTTTTAATTGTTGGAGGTATTGTTTCATTTAAAAAAAGTAAGCAACTAAAGCTACAGGGTATATAAAAAAGGCAACAAACACTTTTCACCAGTTATGGCTAGCAAACCTCTGCCAGCAGACCCCTTACTGAGTATCAGAAATTGAAAAATGGATTTAGTGTCTGACCTGCCATCCAGTTCCATCTGGAGCCATACAGACTTATCACGATCTGATTGGTCTCTTTGCCAATGATGTCCGATGTTTTGCAGTTCAGGATGGAAACTGGAAGCTCTGGAGGAAGGTGTTTCTGGAGTAAAACACAAAAAATAACTGTAAAGTCCATGTTTCTACAAGTACTTCTGTATTACCAGTGGTAGCCCAGACAGGCATATTTCCTCTGTTTATGGTACGTAGAACACAGTTGCTTGGAGATCACTCAGGTACCTTGATTAGAAGGTAAAAAACATTTAAAAAATATTTTTTTACTTTTTTTTCTGGCAACTGTTGTTTTTTTTTTCTTTGCTTTTACACATGTAATCATGGTACTTAGTGACCATCATTCTGAAACTCTAAGTGATGCACAGACATCAATAATAATAGCTTTAAAGGATACCTTGCTGTTAGGTGTTGTAGTCATGATGCAGTTTGTTTTTATATGTCACAGGTGAGACTTCATACATAATGCTACAGGAGTTAGTAAAGTGCAGTGAAGGTGAAAGAGTTTCTAGGGAAAAAAATGGTCACACTTGATGTAAAAGCAGATAACTCCCCCCTGTACTGCAGATTATTTTGCTTTTTCATGCTCAGCACTTGTTCAGAACTTGTAAACAATAAATAATCTACGAATTACTATAGCACTCTACCTTCCTCATTACCTAGAGGATAACAGTTTTTGTACTTATTTTTCTCACTTGCGTAGAGAAAAACAGCTCTTGTACTCACTTATCTAGTGGAAAATATTTTTTTATTCAGGCATGTCCAAGGGTCAGCTCCCATTGTTCTCTCCTGTCTATCTGATGAATCTGGGCATCTTGAGGCAATGTAGAAATTGCCTCATGTACACAGACAACCCCACTCCTCCTACCACCCAGCACTACAACCTGTGAGAGATGCACTTATCTAGCCAAACTGGAGGTAAAGACTGAACTTGACAGTCAAGAAGAGAAGGTAAACATTTGCACCACACCACACTCATCACATAGTCTCACTAAATCTACACCATCAAAATCCACACATAACACAAAAACATTCACGGAAGCTCTCAATAATAATCTGTCTAAGCAACAGAGACCTCCAAAGCAGAAACGCAAGCAGCCTTCATCCCCCAACACAACCCAAATGACACATGGCCCACAGACTCAGTGTGCCACTCAACCACAGCCAATAAGGCAAAACAACGTACCCAACACTAGTCATAGGTGACTCTATAGTCAGGCACACTCACCAGGCTAAACAAGGAGAAGGTTACTGTCAGCTGCCTGTCGGGTGCCAGGATCCACCACATAACCCATGCACTCAGGTCACTCTACAACAAGTACAAATATGACTCTGTCATTGTCCATGTTGGTGTGAATGACCTGAGACAAACCTCACTGGACTACATGAAAAGAGACATGGAAGAGCTCTCCGATCTTGTAGCCCAGGCAGGTATGACCCTAGCCCTTAGTAGCATTCTGCCATCGCCCAGAATGATACGTCAGTACAAGGACAAAATGATTGACTTCAGCTTCTGGTGTCATTCTAAGGGGATCCAGTATCTGTCTGCTTGGGATGACATGGTCGACAGACCACGATGCTTTGCCAGAGATGGCCTGCACCTGTCGCCCCTGGGATTCTGGATACTGGCTAAGCCTCTTGACGCCCCTATAGTACCTTTTTTAGGCAAGGTTCAAATGACAAATTCACCACCGTAACAGGAACAGGCAAGCAAAAACTGAGGGTAATGCTACTCAATGCTAGAAGTCTAATCCTCAAAATGCACTTACCCGAGGCACTCCTTAAAATGGAGAACATCGATATCTGTGCAGTGACTGAGACCTGGTTCAAGGCTCCAGAGAACACCCCTGCACTACCAGGCTATAACTCATACCACACTTTTCGGCCATGTAACCTGGACTGAAACACCAAAGGCGGAGGTGTGTCCATATTCATTAAGGATATCCACACCTCCAGGCTAGTTGCACAGCATAATGCTTCTGAGGTTATCCAAGTGAAACGAATTCTGGGCAAAACTGCAATCGAAATTGTAACTTGCTACAGATCTCCCACCATGCCCCAGGATTCCCAATCCTCTTTTCTTCATGTACTGGAAAATATTAGGGTTCAACCAAACACCCTAATAATGGGTTACTTCAACTACCCCACGATTAACTGGGAAAACTACTCATGTACCAACTCCTTAGCTCAATGCTTTCTGGAATTCATAAACTCCAATGCCCCGGATTAACTTATCCACACCCCCACCAGGGCAACAATATCCTAGACCTAGTCATTACCAACATGAGTGACCGGTGTTCCACACCTGAAGTCAACTCCTCGTTGGTCTGATCTGACCATAAGCTAATCACCCTTGATACATCCACATCCCGTTCCCACACCCCATTAAGGAAACCACGGTAAAAAATTTCTCCAAAGCCAACTTCGTGCTTCTTAAGACAGACGTGGTGAACATGACACTCATGCAGATGGACAATACAGTTACAACTTATGAATCCTACACAAATGCACTCTATAAGCACTTACATGAGTGTATGGATCGTGCTATCCCAAACAGAACAAAGACGCTATCCTCCAAAAAAAAGAAGCCAAATCTGGTGGTCCCCTGCCATAAACAAACTGTACAACAGAAGGAAGAAACTGTTGCAAAAGAGAGTAAAATCCCATGAGTGGAGGAGCTCCCTGGTCAGCCTCAGTAAGAAGCTGAGATCCCTTATAAGATCCTCCAAAGCTAGCTACAAAAACAAAATTGCCGCTAATTCCTAGGACAACCACAAAGCATTATATAGCCATGTCCAGAATCTCGATGGCAACACCCAGATCTGCTCTGACATACAGCACAATGGCACGAAAATTACTGAACCATCTGATATCGCCAACATCCTGGCAGATAGGTTCACTGCTAACTTTACCTGCCCACCCCACCCCCTAAAGGGCTCATATCTATACAGGAAGAATGCGGAGTCCCTGTAATCACAACTACGCAGGTAAAAGCTGCACTCTCTAAAGCCAAAAACACAGCATCCATGGGACCGGACAACATCCCAGGCTGCATTTTACACAAACTTCAGAACGAACTGGCTCCCCACCTAAGCACCATGTTCAGTAATAGCCTCACATCAGGCTTTGTGCCCACTGAATGGCACACAGCAACTGTTATCCCACTCCACAAAGGGGGAGCCACCACTGATCCTGGGAACTATCACCCTTTTAGCCTGACAAGCCTGGTCTGCAAGGCCATGGAACGTATCATCATGGAACTCATAAACAAAGACATTGGTAACCTCCAAACTCTGGATCCCACCCAGTTCGGGTTTGTGACAGGCATATCATGCGTCCTGAACCTGTTCGACTTCTTTGAGGCAGTCACCAAAGCCATAGATGAGAGTAAGGTGGTTCACACAGCCTATCTTGACCTCGCCAAGGCTTTCAACACCATCCCCCATTCTGGAATTATAGCTAAACTCACTAAACTAGGTATAAATCCCTACGTCACAAGATGGGTTCCCAGCTGGCTCACTGACAGAACCCACACTGTAAAAGTTGCAGATTCCAAATATGACCTCAAACCAGTGACAAGTGGAGTACCGCAGGGTTCCGTCCTAGGACCTCTCCCGTTTGGTATCTACTTCTCTGAAGTACAGGCTAACACAGAAGGCCTCTGTCTAACGAAGTTTGCAGATGACTGCAAACTAGGAGCCATAGTCAAATCCCCAAATGATGTGGACATCCCACAGAAGGGCCTCGCTGAGACAGATACCTGGTGTCAGAGCCATGGCCTCAAGCTCGATGCCAAAACGTGCAGTGTCATCCCCTTTGGTAAAAACTTTGTACCCATGAACTGCCACATAGGCAGCAATCTACTTAACACCGAATGTTTGATAAGAGACCATGGGACCCAGGTTGACAGTAGTCTCTCCTTGATAGTCACATCACCACAGTAGTCAGGAAGTCCTTCTACGTGGCACACCTCATCATAAAAGAGTTCTCATCCAGGAAAAAAGAGGTCATTGTCCCCCTCTACTCGGCACTCATTAGACCCATTATAGAGTACAACACCCCTTTTGGAATGTACCTCACAAAACATCTGCAGCAGCTGGAAAGGCCACAGAAGTACCTCACAAAGAGGATTACTGGCCTCAAACAAATGCCCTACACTGACCGTCTCAAAAAACTCCAGCTTTACTCCATAGCATATCGCTTACTCTGAGGTGATCTCTGCCTAACATATAAAGCTATGTCAAACCCAGAGCTGTTGGACATGCTACACCTAAAGAAATCCCAATCCCTCCGAACTGCACGCTCTAGGGACCTAAACCTTGTCACCACAATAAACAGGGCATGCTAGAGGGATAGATTCCTGTCCCAGAAACTTCCCATACTCTGCAACAGGCTACCCATCTATGTCAAGCAAAGTTCTTCATTAGCACTCTTCAAGAAAAATCTTGATGAGTGGATAGGAAATAAGAAATGCACCCCGGGGATCACTTCTGTGTGTCTGCTCGACAGTGGCACAGGAAAATAACTTTCTTGGGTGGCGTAAGCCATGGAACCTTGCTGGCTAGGCTTACGTAGGCCCTTGGGCCGATAGCCTAGTACCTACCTATGAACCTAAGATGTCCTCCATATTGAACGCTGCTGGAGTAGCCTTAGATATATGGGTTGTATCTTGCCAAGGATATAACACCCAAATGGCTTCTAAAGCTTTAGGGCAACTTTTACTCGTTCAAACTGTCAAGCAGCTCAAGCTGAGCTGACTAAAATCAAGTTTGGAAGTGAAGTCATTCAGAACTTTACTACCTCCAAACATGCTTCTCAACCTTTTAGTGCAAGTAATCTGGACAAAGCCTGACATAATGGGGGGACAAGGGCCCAAAAATAGGGACTTATAAACATAGAAAGTTGCTAGAGTAATAGTGTTTGTGTTAACACACATTTTCTGAAGGATTTGAAGCCTGAAACTCACATGTATGCCTTTATTTAGTGACTTCAATGTTTGGATCATCCCAGTGATTTGCCAGAAAGCCACAAATTTTATGAGGAACAGACCAAAAAAATGAGGCAAAAATCTGGACAGTTGAGAAGTATGCCTCCAAAGTGTACACTCCTCTGAGGCTTTTGAGGATCGACAGTCAGCTTATGCTTTCCTTAGCTAGACTGATAAGTTCCCTTTGGGGGGAAAAAGACTTCAGTTTTCTTATTTTTACTTTCATCTTCAACAAAGTTATTTTAAAGAATAACCTCTTGTGTCAGGAGTGATCTAACTGAAATATTTTTGCCACCATGAGCATTTGTGCTTTCCTTAACTGGGTAGATAAGTTCCCTTTGAGGAATAAACTTCCTTTGTCTTGTATTTTCATCCAAAAAGATAAGCAAAGAGCCTTTGACAGGACAGCAGGCTAGCAAGTTGCCCCAGCCGAAGGTGGGTGACTATGCTGTGGCCATTCATTGTACCTCAGACACTCATCTTTTACCCCAGATTTGTCTAGTGTAGCACCTAGCACCACTATGGACCCAGGGGTTAGCCAAATCCTCTCTGGCTATCGGGGTTCCCCAAGTGGGCAAGGGAGAACCACTCTTGTCGGCTTTGGGAAAGGAGCAGGGAAGGTTTTGCTGTTTCATCAGAATGCTGTGCCCATCCCTAGGGAAGCAGTGGTTGCCATTAGTAAATTGGTTTGTTCCATTTTTCATGTCAAAAAGAAACAGAAAATCAAGCATGTATCTACTCCTCTTCAAATTCATTTGGATAGGAGTAGTTTACTGGGACTAGCTCAGAGTTTGGTTCAGGCTCTTGATCCTTCTTGTTGAGCAGTTTCTGGTAAAAAAAAAAAAGAGGGCTTCCTCCTTTCTTGAAGAGATTCAAGATTCTGAATCTGAGCAGGACAGATTCAGGGTTTTGTCCTCAGTTTTCTGATTCAGACTCGAGGAGAGCACACTTTGATTCTCCCTGGGGGTTTCTCTTTCTCTGAGACTGTTGCTAGGATGTCTCATTGTTTTTAGTGGAAAAACACTGAGGTTCATCAGTCCCTCAAAAAATACTGTGAGTTGTTACAGAAGGATTTTCCAGAACCTACACCCGTTTCTCCTGTTCTGTCTGCTTTGCAGGATGTGTGTCTTACTGCCTACAGTCTTCCTGATAGTCAGTCGGCTGTAACTAAAAAGGCAGATAGGATATATAAAGTTCCTCAGTCTTTTAAAATTTTATATACTATTCTCAAACTTGACCCAGCATCTACAGCCTTAGTTGACTTCTCTGCTTCTAAGCACTTAGCTAATTCCAGTCCTACTCTTTCTAATAAGGATAGGAAGGTTATCGATAACGTATGGGAAAAATGTACATTCCTGCAACTTTGAATTTCTAAATTTTAAATTGTCAGGCTCACGTGTTAAAGTTAATTCTGACGTTGTGAAAATATAAGGAATGTTTTATCTACAGTTTCTTCTTGTGGAGAAAAATCTGGTTTGAATTAACTTTGTTTCATTTGTTGCACAGGTCACTACTTATTGTTTGCTGTGTGTGCACAACTCTGTTACTTCTTCCAGGGGTATGGTCACTGGTATGGTTTTAAGGAGGTTTGCTTGGCTGTATTCTCAGAACCTCTCAGATGATAAAAATCAGATTTTAAATTCTCCCTTGGACAGAGATTTAGTGTTTTGTCCATCTGTGGCAGAGGTGATCAAAATGTGTGATGAAAGGGGCAAGCTGATCCAGGGAATCTCTCAAGATTTTTCAGCCCTCCTTTTCCAAATTGTCCAAGGGATTTTCTTTCTTCTCATCTAATTTTGACAAAGAGTAGACTAGATCATCTCAACAGAATTCAGGAAAACACACATTTTAAAAGTGGGAAGGAGGTTCCAAAAAGAAATCTCAAACCTCCCAAAACCAAGTACACTCCAACAAGTCTGAATGACTATTCAAGAGACTTTGTAACTCTTCCCACCCTGGCCCCTTGACTTTTCTCTTCAAGAAAGTCTAAATCTCTATTTTTCTCCTTGGCAATAGATTGTTTCAGAAAAATTGGTTCTGAAAAATCATTCAACAGGGTTAAAAAAAATAATTCAGCAGGGTTATAGATGGCAGTGGGAAGAAAGTCCTCCTTTCCAGGCAGTCACTTCTCATCCTGCAGATAAGACTGTTTTGTTTCCACCTGTTCTTCATCACATGCTGTTCCAAGGAGTGATATAACCAGTTCCACCTCCCCAAGTAGGGAAGGGGTTTTATTCAAGGGGGTGTTCCTTGTGCCAAAGAAAGAAAATGCCTAGAGACCAGTTGTGGATCTTTCTTTCCTAAACCTGTTTGTGATAGTGCCCAAATTCAAAATGTTGTCTTTTCACAACCTGTTGCTTCTTCATGTTTCATGGTAAAACTAGACTTAAAGGATGCTTATCATTAAATTCCTATTCATCCAGACTTCAGACTTTTTTAAGATTTTGTGTGTCTGGATAACATTATTGGATCTGGGTGTGTCTTTTCCATCTGTACCTAAATGTACGAGTCTCTGATATGACCTCACATCCGACTTTGGTTGTTTGTTAACTTTGGATCCGATGCTCAGGTTCCTCCCCTATCCATAAACCCTTGTGTAAGGGGTGATCTACCTCAAATCTATGAGCATTTGATGGATTTTGATGCTCAGGAGTGTTTTTTTCCAGAAAAAAAGAAATATTAATAGATCAGTAGGGTTTTTTTTTTGGAATTAAATTGGAAACTCCTCTTCTCTTAGCATCAACACTTGCTGTTCCTTACTCTTTTTATCTTTCTCTGTCCTTTGGGGGATTGTTTCACAAAAGTAATAAAGTAGTGATATTTAGTTATATGTCATAGTTTAAAATTTCTTTTTTCTCAGGCAAATTATTTCTTCTTCTTTATTTTTGTCTGTAAGGATAGTGGATAAGCCCTCTAGTTTAAAAAAAAATACATAGCTTGCTCCCACAAACTATCAAATTCAGATGCACAGGAGAAGTGCGTGTATTGCTTAGGGCCTTCCCATTTAGACATTGCCTGCTTTATCTGCGATGCTTTTGGACAAGAAGCCACTGTAGAAAGATGAAACAAGCTGATTTGAAAGGGTCTTCTTCTGTGTATCACAGGAGAGAAGCCCTCCTCAGGATCAAGGAAGTCTGCATCTGCTGCTTCCCCTTCTTCATCTTCAATAATGATTGATAAACCTAGGAAGAAGCAAAGGGAATCAGAAAGAGAAAAAGACAAGGAGAAGTATAAATTGACAAAAAAGAGATCTCCAGATCTGACACCTTCTTTAGCTGTGCCGACTAAGATGTTCTTCGTGTTTCACTGTTGCAGTCATTACATTTGGGTAATCTGCTTGCAGGTTGCCCTAAGTCGGCCTGATTAACAAAGTCTTGGGTCCTGCGTCGGTTGCTGTCCCTTCTTCCATGACATCAGGTCGTCAGGGATATAAAACATGCAGCCGATGCCATTACATCAGTCTTTCTTGCCGTGTGGTGCCTGAAGCAGAAGCAGTTCGCAAGTGCCAGTCGTCCGACTCCTGAAATTTTTGATGTTCATCGTGTTTCACTGCTGCAGTCATTACACTTAGTTATCCTGCCGTCAGGCGGTACTGCAGTCGGCCAGAGTTGCAAAGTCTTGGTCCAGCGTCGGTTGCTGTTGCTTCTTCACTGACGTCAGTGCGCCAGGGGTATATAAGATGCAGCCGACGCCATTTTCTTCGGTCTTTCTTGCCGTGCGGTGCCCGAAGCAAAAGCAGTTCGCAAGTGCCGGTCGGCCGACTCCTGAGATTTTCAATTCGAATTTTCAGAACCAAAGTCTTCAATAAAGCTAAGTATCCCGTTGGGGAAACTTTTTCTTGCCTCAGACCGATGTCAGTAAAAGTTAATAATTGTATTTCTTGTGGGAAGCAAATACCTCATAAGGATTTTCATTCTTACTGTATTCTATGCTTAGGCCCAGACCACGACGTCACTAGTTGTCGGTTTTGTGCTAGATTTAACAAACACACTATTAAATGTTGGTTTGATTTTGCTCGCCATTACTTTGGCCGAAGTTTAATTATACCATGCCGTCAGAACAACCGACGACCAGAATACACAAAAAACGCAAAGACAAGGATAAGGACAGGCATCCAAGGCCCAAAACTGACGATGAAGCCTCTTCTAGGCCAGTCGCCGGTTCTCAGTGAGGTGCTTTCGCAGCCCCTGACACCCGCTACCTCAGAGCCACAGGCTGCCTCTGACTCCCACGTGGAGATGTCTAGGCCTCTGTATACTGAAGGTGTTGGGCCTACGGAAACTAACCCCTCAGATGGGTCCGGAGCCGCTGAGCAGGCATCGGCTTCTGAGGGTGTTTTCGGACCTTCACAGCTTATCATAAAAACTACAGCCAAGTCTAAAACTCTATTACAGACAAGGAAGCAAGTACAGCATTCACCTGGACAGTCCTCCATGCCTAAAAAACAGATGCTCAAAATGGCCGAATACTTAATTACTTTGATTAGGGGTACCCATCCCCCTCCTGATAAAAGGCCTAGGCAGGATACAGACTATGATTCCTCTGACCAGGTTTCCATTTATTCTGATTCCTCTTCAGACCAGGGATACTCTTTACCCCCCTATGAGGACTCTGATGCTGAAGAATCAATTTCTTCAGCCTCTTCTCCAGAGGATTATTCTTTTGGGGAAACTTTACATACCATGAGGCAGTATTTCCATTGGGAGGGCCAGGATTACTCAGAATCCAAGAAAAGGCTCAGAGACTTTATTTTATTACCTCAGCACAGACCCCTTGCTATTCCGCCAGTGTTAGATATTGTAGATGATGTGTTCTCTGAATCCAGTTTAAATCCTGATTCTTTGCCCCCTGCTCCAGTCAAACCAGACAGGTACTACAGAGTCCCTGACTCTCCACAAATATCTTAATAAAAACCCTGTTGCTGACCCAGAAACTATTTCCCAGGGTCCCAAAGGGGTAAAGGCTTCCACGGCTAAGAATCCAGTTCCCTCTGACAGGGATTCTAGAGCATTAGACAGATGGGGGAAGAAAGTTTACACTTCTGCAACTTTAGCAGTGAGAGCTTTAAATTGCCAGTTTCACATGCTTAAATACCAACAATATTTAATGTCTCTGTTAAAACAGAAAATGATTACAAGTTCAGAACATGCTGACTATAAGGAAATGCAGGAGTTATTGCATGCAGCTGAACAAGTGGGAAAACATACTCTGCAATGTGGTTTTGATTCATTAGAGGCTTCTTGTAGAGCAACAGTTACAGGATCTGTGATTCGAAGGCATGCTTGGTTAAAAGAACAAGGTTTACCTGATCATGTTAAGGCTAAGTTATTGGATGCTCCTTTACAGCAGGATATTTTATTTGGTATTAAGGCAGAAGAGGTATTAAAGAAAATGGAGGATAAGGCAAAATCTATGCAAACGGTGAAGGATTTCTTACAGGTACAACCACCTCGATTTAGCAGAAATTGGCCTTCAAAAAATTGGTCCTTTCCAGTGTCAGACAGACCACAAAGAGGCAGATACAGACGCCCAAGAGGCAGATCTCAGCCCCAAGGTTCTTGCAGACCATGACAGTGGGGTGCTTCAACCCCAAAAGGAGGTGAAGACAAGTCACAACCTTACAAGAAACAGTCCCAATGACTTCCCCCTTCGAATACCAAGCACTTACCTTTTGGCAGCTCCCTTAGGGGGAATACTTGCACTTTTTTCTCAAAATTGGCATATAATCACCCAAGACAAATGGGTACTGAATACTGTCTCTCAAGGTTACAGGTTCCACTTTCACACTCTACCAAGGCTAAAAGGAATGTCAGACCTGTCACAAAATCAATGGGCAGAGGCACAAAAACAAATTACAGCCCTCATGGACATGAGATCTATTCAAAAAGTGCCACAACAGGAACAAGGACAAGGATTTCACTCGAAGACTTTTTCTGGTCCCCAGAAAGGACAAAGCCTGGAGACCCATACTAGACCTTTCTACTCTAAATACTTACCTGGATGTTCCGAAATTCAAAATGTTGACACTACAGCAGCTTCTTCCCATGCTGGGCAAGAAGGCTTGGCTTGTTACTTTGGACCTCAAAGAGGCATACCTGCATGTCCCTATCAGACAAAATTACAGAAGATACCTCAGATTCATAGCTGGTTCAATGCATTACCAATTCTCTGCACTGCCCTTTGGCTTATCTACTGCGCCCAGGGTCTTCACAAAGTGCCTGGCACCAGTAATTGCATTTTGCAGACAAAAAGGAATTCAAATATATCCATACATGGACGACTGCTTTATTCATGCAGAGAGCAAGGACATTCTTCTAAAGCATCTGGCGTTTGTAAAAAGGTTGCTAATTTGCCTAGGGTACACAGTAAACGAAAAGAAGTCAAAACTAGTGCCCTCACAAGAGATAATATTCCTGGGTGACAGCTTAAATACAACGGCCCAGATGGCTTATCTCACGCCAGACAAGCAAGGACAACTGACTCAGTACTTTCAATTGATGGCAACAAAGACCCAACTCCCTGCATGAAAAATTCTGCAGGCGTTGGGATTCATGACATCCTGCATACTACTAATTCCATATGCCAGACTGCATATGAGGAAATTACAATGGTACCTAAAAAGTGTGTGGACTCAACACTGTCACAGTTTGGAAGCAGTAATACCACTACAGGAGTTTCGATGGTGGGCACAGGCATGTCACCTCAGCAAGGGACGGCCTTTCACTCTACCCACAGCCAGGCAGACACCAACAACAGATGCTTCGGATTACACCTGGGGAGCACACATGGCAGGAAAATGTATTCAGGGCAAGTGGACCGCAGACCAAATGCATCTTCACATCAATCAAAAAGAGATGTTGGCTGTACAAAATGCCCTAACAGCTTTCAAGGACCTTCTACATCCAGGACAGCTATTACTAAAGACAGACAACACCACAGTTATGTGGTACATAACAAGCAAGGCGGCACTCATTCTTATCCCCTATGCAGACAAGTCATGACCTTGTGGGACACAGCTCTAGCCTGTCAAGTTCATCTACAAGCACAATTCCTGCCAGGAAAGAAAAACACTCTGACAGATGACTTAAGCAGAAACATCATGGATCCTCACGAGTGGAAATTAAATCCACAAGTATTCAGCATGATAATGCAAAAATGGGGGTGCCCAGGCATAGATCTCTTTGCCTCCCCAAAGAATTGCCAACTACAAATATTCTGCACAAGGACTTATCACACACAAGCATGGAAGGTGGATGCTCTCTCGTTCAGCTGGAAAAGCCTAAAAGTTTATGCCTTCCCACCACTGCCTCTCCTTTCAAAGGTACTCCTAAAAGCCAGACAAGAAAAACCACAGATGATCCTGATTGCCCCAGACTGGCCACGTCAGCACTGGTACCCAATCTTAAAGAACTTAGCTCAAGGCCCACCATGGATTTTACCTCAAACTCCGCTCCTTCTGACTCAACAAAACAATCAAATCCTACACAGTCAGCTCAAAACCTTAAACCTGGCTGCATGGCAGATTCATTAGTCAAGCAGACAACACCTCTTGCTAAAGTTGTTATGGATGTCATTTTGGAGGCCAGGAGGCCTAGCACCAGGAAATCTTATTCAGAAAGGTGGAAGATATTCTGTGCCTGGAACCAGGCTCAAAGCTTTGACCCTCTTGTCCCAAATATTCCTCAGATATTACAATACTTAACTGAGATGCTGGACAAAGGACTATCCTTTTCATCCATTAAGATCCACGCCTCTGCCATCTCGACTCATTACAACACAGATCCTCCTATTTTCTCTCATCCATTGCTAAAACAGTACCTCAGAGAGGCTAAAAACATAAGACCGCCCCGGAGAGCACCAACACCAACTTGGGACCTCAATTTTGTTTTGGAAAAACTAACTGTACCTTCTTTTGAGCCAGCCAAATTCAGCAGAATTAAAATATGTATCATGGAAAACTGCTCTGTGTCTGGCGATAACCTCAGCACGAAGAGTCTCAGAGTTACAAGCACTAATGGCAGTGGAGCCTTTCATCATTTTTCACCAAGACAGGGTTTCTTTATGAACAAACCCTTCATTTATGCCTAAGGTGCTATCCAGTGTGGCTCTTAACCAAACTATTCACTTGCCAACTTTTTATCCAAATCCCCAGAATAAAGGGGAGAGACTTCTGCATTCCTTGGACATACACAGACAATTATGTTTCTACTTGGACAAAACAAAAGCTTTCAGAAAAACTGAGCAATTGTTTGTAGCATATGCTGCAGGATCACAGGGTAAGGCTATTTCAAAGCAGACCATTTCAAAGTGGATAGCACACTGTATCCGGTTCTGCTACACACAGCATGAGAAACCTGTACCTAGTAATATTAGGCCACATTCCACCAGGGCAACAGCCACTTCAACTGCCTACCTTAGAGGAGTACCTACCAAAGATATCTCGGAAGCTGCAACTTGGAGTTCATTGCACACCTTTACCAAGCATTATCACTTGCCTCTTTATTCTAGATCCAGAGATGGCTTTGCCACTGCAGTGCTGCAGGGCCTCTTAGCCACCCCAAATCCTATATAGAACCAGCCACCCTAACTCAGCTTTGGGATTCAACCCAAGTGTAATGACTGCAGCAGTGAAACACGATGAACATAGTACAGTTTTGTACCTACCATAAATGTAAATGTTCGAGTGTCTTCACTGCTGCAGTCCTGGATGTTCTTCGTCTTCCATTGCTGCAGTCCTGACTATTGGGTATAGTCCGCGTCCCAGTCGGCCCGAATACCAGAGTATAAGGCTGACGTCGGTCAGGGCGCATTAGACTGACGTCAGTACGTCAGGGTACTAATGCGCATGACCGACGTCATATCCTCAGTCTTTTTTGCCGCATGGTCCGATGCAGAAGCAGTTTTGCGAGTGCAGGTTGGCGTACTGAAATATTTCCGATACCGGAGTTTCAGACCGAAACAGAGTTGGCTAAGTACCCCGTTGGGGAACATTTTGGTTTTTCTTGCCTCAGTATTTTACGGATGTCAGAAAAGTGAATAACTGTATTTCTTGTGGGAAACAGATACCTCATAGGGATTATCATACCTTGTGTATACCTTGTTTAGGGCCTGAGCACGACGTTGTTGGTTGCCGCTCTTGTGCTAGGTTTAACAAACGCACTATTAAGAGGAGGTTAGACTGTGCCAGGTTAGTGTTTGGGAAGCGTTGCAATTATAAAATGCCGTCGGATGCTCCGGCGCCCGCTCTCCAAGAAGCGCAAGGATAAAACAGTGAAGCCTAGGGTTGAGGAACCGGCAGTCCCGGACGTCGGTTCTTTGGAAGGCTCAGTGGAGCCGGAGGTTTTGCCAGGAGTTTCCATGGAGTCCCAGGCAGAAACTATACTCTTACAGGATGTGCCTTCTCAGGAGGTAGGCCAGGCTGAGGGGCTTCTCAGGTGACTGTTCTTCCCTCTCTTCCCAAGGTAGTTAGGGCCTCTCCTTCTGTTGCCAAAACTTCTATGAGAGGTAGGCCTACTTCAGCTTCAGTGGGGGCTTCTCCTACCATTTCAGGTTCTGTACCTAAGAAACATATGCTTAAGATGGCAGAAGATTTGATTACTATGATTAGGGGTTCTATGCCCCCGCCTGATAAGAGGCCTAGGGTGGAATCTGAGTTTGAGAGTTTTGAACAGTGTTCTGAGGCTTCAGAATCTTCTGTGGAAGATTTGCAGGAGTATCCTACCTATTCTGATTCTGATGTGGATGATTCCACTCCTACAGCGTCTCCACCTGAGGATTTCTCATTTTCAGAGACTTTGCATTCCATGAGGGAGCACTTTAAATGGGAAGGCCAGGATTACTCTGACTCCAGGAAAAGGCTTAGGAGTTCTTGTTTTACCCCAGCATAGGCCTTTAGCTATTCCTCCTGTGTTGAATGTGGTGGAAGATGTTTTGCAGAGGCTTCCCTGAACCCTGACTCTTTGCCTCCTGCTCCTGTTAAGCCTGATAGGTATTATAGGGTGCCTGAAGCTCATAAATATTTGTTTAAGAGTCCTAGGGCGGACCCAGAAACTATTTCCCAGGGGCCTAAGGGTGTAAAAGCTTCTGTGGTTAAAAATCCTGTCCCCACTGATAAAGAGGCAAGGGCTTTGGATAGGTGGGGAAAGAAAGTGTATACTTCTTCCACTCTAGCCATGAGAGCTTTGAATTGTCAGTTTCACATGTTAAAATATCAGAATTACCTTCTTTCACAATTGAAATCTAAGGTGGATGCTTTGGCGGAAGGTATTGAGTGTAAAGAGTTGCTGGATTTGGTTCATGTGTCCGAACAAGTGGGTAAGCATTCTTTGCAATGTGGTTTTGATGCTGTACAGGCCTCCTCGAGGGTGGCTGCTACCAGCTCTGTTCTTCAGGCATGCCTGGTTGAAGGATCAGAATTTAGCTGAGCATGTTAAGACAAGGATTTTGGATGCTCCTTTACAGTCTGATGTGTTGTTTGGTTCGCCTGTGGAAGCTGTTTTAAAGAAAATGGAGGACAAAGCTAAGTCTATGCAAACTGTTAAAGATTTTTGCAGGTGCAGCCACCAAGTTTAGTAGAAATTGGCCTGCTAAGGGGTGGACATATCCTGCTTATGATTCTCAGTCTAGGGGTAGGTCTAGACGTGGTAGGGGCAGGGCTCAAAGTTCTTTTAGGCCTAGAACAGGGAGTTCACCTGCTCAGACTTCTGGTGAGGGCAGGGGTCAGTCCTTTCGTAAACAGACCCAATGACCTGTTTCTTCAGCTGCCAGCAGATTCTCGTCTGGCAGCTCCTTTGGGGGGAAGACTGTCTCTTTTCAAAGAAAATTGGGATTTAATTACTCAAGACAAATGGGTGTTGGATATCATTCACCACGGTTACAGATTTTATTTCCATACAATGCCCCCTTTCAAAGGCATGCCAGACGTTCCTCCTCTACAAAGAAAAGAGGCTCACAAGCAAGTTTTACAGTTACTTCACATAGGGGCCATTCAGCCAGTCCCTGTGTCAGAGAGGGGCTTAGGATTTCATTCTCGCCTGTTCCTTGTACCAAAGAAGGGGAACACGTGGAGACCAATTTTGGATTTATCTCTCCTCAACACGTTTTGGACATTCCCAAGTTCAAGATGTTGACGTTACAACAGCTTTTACCTCTGCTGGGCAAAGATCACTGGATGGTAACTTTAGATCTCAAGGAAGCTTACCTTCATGTGCCTATAAGGCTAAGTTGCAGAAAGTATCTGCGGTTTCGAGCTGGAAATTCTCATTATCAGTTCTCTGCATTGCCCTTTGGCTTATCTACTGCCCAGAGTATTCACAAAGGTTCTGGCTCCAGTGATAGCTTACTTCAGGCTTCAAGGAATTCAAATCTATCCTTACTTGGACGACTGCCTGATTCTGGCTCAAGAAAAGGAAGACCTTCTACAGCATCTGGAATATGTTATAGCAGTGCTAAGATGCCTAGGGTATTCTGTGAACGAAATAAAGTCCAGTCTAGTACCCTCTCAAGACATGTGCTTTCTGGGTGTAAGACTGAATACAGCAGCCCAGATGGCCTTTTAACCCCGGACAAACAAAAGAGTCTGTCACTTTACTTCCATCAACTATCTCATCAGTCCGTGCTGACTGCAAGGACAGTCCTTCAAGCATTAGGGTTCATGGCATCTTGTATTCTGGTGCTTCCCAATGCCAAACTGCATATGAGGAAGCTACAATGGTATCTCAAAAATGTATGGACACAGCACTGCCAGGATTTGGACACTGTCATTCAAATAATACCTTGCATTCAAAAGGAATTTTTGTGGTGGGCTCAGGAATGTCACCTAAACAAGGGACTCTCTGTGACCTGGCCAGAGGCAAGTCAGATTCTAACGACAGATGCCTCGGACATTGCTTGGGGAGCTCATCTAAATGGAAAGTGGATACAAGGCAAGTGGCCTGCCAGACTACAGCATCTACATATCAACATGAAGGAGATGTTAGCAGTCCAGTTTGCATTAATGGCTTTCAAGGAGTTACTTCTTCCAGGGCAGGTGTTGATTCTAACAGACAACACAACTGTCATGTGGTACATCAACAAGCAAGGGGAACACATTCTTATCCGCTATGCAGGCAAGCAATGATTTTATGGGAGACTGCGCTAAGCTTGCAACTAACTCTTCAGGCAAGGTTTCTGCCAGGAGCACAGAACTCCTTAGCAGATGTGTTAAGCAGACAAATCATGGATCCCCACGAGTGGAAACTGGATCTTCATGTATTTCAGAAACTGACAGTGTCATGGGGAACTCCAGACATAGATCTGTTCGCTTCTCCACTAAACCACCAGCTGCCAAAGTATTGCACAAAGGGGTTTCATCACACAGCTTGGAAAGTGGATGCTCTGTCTTTCAGTTGGAAAAACCTTCATGTGTATGCCTTTCCACCTCTACCGCTTCTTCCAAAGGTACTATTAAAGGTCAGACAAGACAGGCCAAGGATGATTTTGATAGCTCCAGATTGGCCTCGGCAACACTGGTACCCACTTCTACGGAGTCTGGTAAAGAAGCCTCCATGGCCTTTACCTCTGATTCCTCATCTGTTATCTCAGAAGGACGGTCATCTGCTCAATGTCAAGCTTCAATCTCTTCATCTCACAGCCTGGCATATTCTGTGTTGAAACACAGCAGGTCTCAGCTTCCTCAACAAGTTTTAAATGTGATTATGGAAGCTAGAAGGCCTAGTACTAGGAGAGTGTACAGAAAAATGGAAGAGATTTTTATTTTGGAGTACAGCAAAGAATTTGGAGATTTCAGAGCCTAATTTGAGTGTGGCTCTTCAATATCTTACTGAATTATTGGACAAAGGTTTGTCCTTCTCTTCCATAAAGATTCATGCTGCAGCAATTTCAGCTCACTATGATTGTGACCCACCTTTGTTTTCGCATCCTTTGTTCAAGCAGTTTCTTAGAGGGGCAAAGAATATAAGACCCCACGTAGAGCTCCTACTCCTGCTTGGGATCTCAATTTTGTGTTGGAAAACTTACTCTACAACCTTTTGAGCCTGCAGCTACTGCTGAATTGAAATATTTGTCATGGAAGACTGCTTTTCTGTTGGCTATTACTTCTGCAAGAAGGGTGTCTGAGTTGCAGGCCCTTATGGCAGTAGAGCCCTTTTGATTTTCCATAAGGACAGGGTATCATTACGCACTAATCCTTCCTTTATGCCTAAGGTGGTTTCTAGTGTGGCTTTAAACCAAACTATTCATTTGCCTACGTTTTTGCAGATCCTCAAAATAAAGGGGAAAAGATTTTGCACACTTTAGATGTACACAGGCAATTGCGTTATTATTTGAGCAGGACTAAGAATTTTAGGCAGTCTCAGCAGTTACTTGTTTCTTTTGCTTTGAGTTCACAGGGCAAGCCTGTGTCAAAACAAACTATTTCTAGGTGGATTGGCTTTTGCATTGCATTTTGTTATTCCCATCATGGCAAGGAGATTCCAGCTGGGATTAGGCCTCATTCCACTAGGGCTACTGCCACTTCAACAGCATTTCTAAGGGGGGTGGCAACTAAGGATATTCTGGAAGCAGCTACTTGGAGTTCAGTGCATACTTTCTCTAGGCATTATCACCTGCCTATGTACTCTAAGACTAGGGCTGGTTTTGCCACAGCTGTTTTACAAGGCATGTTGTCAGCTCCTGCTACTTTATAATTTGCCAGCCTCCCTTACCTCTGCTTTGGGATTCTACCCAATAGTCAGGACTGCAGCAATGGAAGACGAAGAACATAGTACAGTTTTGTACCTACCATAAATGTAGATGTTCGAGGATTCCATTGCTGCAGTCCAATTTACCCTCCCTCCTTCCCCTCTGTGTTTAGGGGTGGTTGTGTAGGTGAGTTTACATGCTTATATTTTATATATATATATATATTGTTGTATATATTATACATGTTTTTGGTGCAGGTTGTTTTGGGACTTGTCTTTTCGGGTCTTCTGACATCTGGGGCAAGAAAAGACTGAGGATATGACGTCGGTCATGCGCATTAGTACCCTGACGTACTGACGTCAGTCTAATGCGCCCTGACCGACGTCAGCCTTATACTCTGGTATTCGGGCCGACTGGGACGCGGACTATACCCAATAGTCAGGACTGCAGCAATGGAATCCTCGAACATCTACATTTATGGTAGGTACAAAACTGTACTTTACCCACCTGCCATCCCCTCTTTCTTAGCTGGGACTACCCTATACTACCTATCTGGTGTATTTGCTGGTAACTGAAGGTTTTGTTTTACCTTGTTGTATGTTTTATTAGCAATATGTATTGCCTACCTATTTGGGGGCACCTGACATCTGGGGCAAGAAAAACTGAAGAAAATGGCGTTGGCTGCATCTTATATACCTCTGGCGCACTGACATCAGGGAAGAAGCGACAGCAACCGACGCTGGACCAAGACTTTGGAACTCTGGCTGACTGCGGAACCGCCTGACGGTAGGATAAACCAAGTGTAATGACTGCAGCAGTGAAGACACTCTAACATCTACATTTATGGTAGGTACAAAACTGTACTTTTTCGAGTTTCAGAACCGAAGTCTTCAACTTAAAGCTAAGTACCCCGTTGGGGATACTTTTTCTTGCTCCTTACCGATGTCAGTAAAAGTTAATAATTGCATTACTTGTGGAAAGCAAATACCTCATCCAGATTTTTATTCGTACTGTATTCCTTGCCGTTGCCCTGACTACGACGTACCTTGCTGTCGGTTTTGTGCTTTATTTAATCAGCGCACTATCCGTCGTCAGTTTATTTTTGCTTCTAAATATTTTGGTTCTCGGTTTAATTATCCAGAAATGTTGGCGGTTAGCCGTCCGACTACTGGGATTCCAAAAAAACGCAAAGATAACGACAGAGACAGGCCGCCGAGGTCCAAAACTGCTGACGACACATCTCCTAAGCCAGTCGCCAGTTTGCTGGTACTCAGTGAGGCGCTTTCGCAGCCTCTGATACCCGCTACTTCTGATTCGCAGGCCTCTACTGGGACCCATTTGGAATCCGGTATGCCGCGAGATACTTCAACTATGGAACCCACGGATGTCTCTACCTTGGAGGGGTCCAGAGCCGCTGTGCAGGCACCGTCTTCTGAGGGTGTATTCAGGCCTATGGACTTGCATATCAAATCAACGCCTCCTTCATTACTAAGGCCTAAATCTCTATCCATGTCTAAAAAAAATGACGCCCAAGCCACATGCTCAGGTCCCTATGCCTATGCTCCATTACATGTATATTGAAACTCAAGAGTTTATTTAGGTGAAAAACGACAACCTTTAAGTCTGTCTTTTAGGTTCACCTTTTATTTAGAGGTAGTAACAAGACTAAATACATAGATAAAAACACTGTTTTGCAGATGCTGAGGGATGCATTTAAAGAACACTATTCAAAGACGCATTTAATAGATACTGGTTTTTAAAACATTATTTAAAACTTGTTTTTTCATAAAAAATGGATAAAAAATTTTGTATAAAAATTTTAAAGTATGTTATATTTAAAAATATTTTGTAAAAACTTTTTAAGGATTATTTAATAATTTTTTAAGAACTGGTAGTATGGTTATTAGTACGTTGAACATAGTTCAACATTTTATGTATGTATGGTAAGTATTTATTAACATTGACAAACTGTAGATGATTTATTGATTGTACATTAGTATGTATTCAAGTTTCTTAAGATATAGGGTATTTCACTTAGTATCTACCTATATTTGATATTAATTAGAAGAGAATCAGCTGGTTGCTGAGTCAAAACCTTCTTAGATGTACATAGACTGATAGGCCAGTGGTACTGACCTTAGTACAACACAAGCTATATAACATAAGGCTACGAAACACAACATATGACTTAACTGATTGTGCACAGTACTAAATAAATATAGAAACAGATTATTGTACTAGGTGATAAATAATGCAGCCAGTGTAACAGTATGAGGTCCAAGGTCGATATCCACTTTAGTATTTTTATTTTTTATTTTTTACTTAAATAAAAATAACATTAAATTTAGATTATGCTCAAACAAGCTGTAAAGTAATATACCTTTAAATCCAAAGTGGTTTAACAAAACAGACTTGATAGGTCAACACTACATGTGGAGGGTATTTAAGCTGTTATTTGAATGTATTCTGTTTATCTGAAGAATAAAATCCGGACGAAAAGCACTTAACACAATTCATTCATTTGCCTATCTTCATTTTTTAAGTACTTTTTATTACTATTTACGTATGGAACTTGGAATAAAGGATCGATTGATTACTGCTGCAGTGTGGTGACTGGTGCTTAAATTTTTATTTAAGTTGTTTGCATTTGGCTTTTTGGTTTCAGGTCCCTATGCCTAAAAACAAATGATAAAAATGGCTAAAGATCTAATAACTCTAATCAGGGGTAGTCAACCTCCCCACCCCCCCAAGAGGCCTAGGGCTGAGCTTGATTATGAATCTTCTGATCATGATTCTGTTTCTTCTGACTCTTCTGATGACCTGGATTTGTCCTTACCTACTTATGAGGATTCTGATGCAGAGGATTCCATTCCCTCTGCTTCCCCTCCTGAGGATTTTTCTTTTGGGAAAACCTTACATGTTTTAAGGGAGTATTTTCACTGGAAAAGCCAGGAATTTTCTGATTCAGAAAAGAGGCTTTGGGATTTCCTTCTTCTACCTCAGCATAGGCCTTTGGCTATTCCTCCTGTACTAGACATTGTTGATAATGTTTTCTCGGAATCCAGCTTGGCCCCTGATTCCCTGCCTCCTGCTCCTAGTAAACCTGACAGATACTACAGGGTTCCTGAGTCCCACACGTTCCTTTTCAAAAATCCTATTGCAGATCCAGAGACTATTTCTCAGGGGCCCAAGGGCATTAAGGCGTCTACTGCTAAAAATCCTACCCCTTCTGATAGAGACTCCAGGGCATTGGATAGATGGGGTAAAAAAGTTTATACTTCAGCAACCTTGGCAATCAGAGCTTTAAACTGCCAATTTCAAATGTTAAAATATCAGCAACATGTCATTGGACTGCTTAAACAGAAAATGATGTTGATTCCTGACTGTATGGAAAATAAAGATTTACAGGATTTAATACATTCTGCTGAACAAGTTGGAAAACATACTTTGCAATGTGGTTTTGATACTTTAGAGGCCTCTTGCATGGCTGTTGTTAGTGGGTATTTGCTTAGAAGGCATGCTTAGCTTAAGGAGCATTCTTTGCCTGATCATGTTAAAGCTAAATTGTTGGATGCTCCTTTAAATCAGGACCACCTGTTTGGCAACAAGGCTGAAGAAGTTCTTAAAAAAGATGGAAGATAAAGCTAAATATATGCAAACTGTTAAAGATTTTTTACAAGTGCAACCTCCTAGATTTAGTAGGCACTGGCCTACTAAGAATTGGCCCTTTCCAGTCTCTTCCAGGTCTTCTCAAGCCAAACCCAGGCCCAGCAAAAACCCCAGGTTTCAGTCCGAGGACTCTCAGAACTAAGCAGTGGGGGGCCTCCACTTCCAAATCTGGGAATAACAAGACACCCCCCTATGGTAAACAGTCTCAATGACTTCCTTTTAAAATTTCCAAGCACTTATCTTCTGACCGCCCCTTTGGGGGGAAAGATTGCTCTTCATGCAAAGAACTGGGAACTCATAACCCAGGACAAATGGGATGTTCTTAGTCTTTCAATGTTGCAGTCATTACATTTGGGTAATTTGCTGCCAGGTTGCTCTCAGTCAGCCTGATTAACAAAGTCTTGGGTCTTGCTTCGGTTGCTGTCCCTTCTTCCATGACATCAGGTCGTCAGGGGTACAAAACATGCAGCCATCGCCATTACATCAGTCTTTCTTGCTGTGCGGTGCCTGAAGCAGTAGCAGTTCGCAAGTGCTGGTCGGCCGACTCCTGAAATTTTCGTTTTCGAGTTTCAGAACCGAAGTTTTCAACTAAAAGCTAAGTACTCCATTGGGGAAACTTTTTCTTGCTCCTTACCGATGTCAGTAAAAGTTAATAATTGCATTACTTGTGGGAAGCAAATACCGCTTAAGGATTTTCATTTGTACTGTATTCCTTGCCTAGGCCCTGATCATAATGTACCTTGCTGTCAGGTTTGTGCAAGATTTAATCAATGCACTATTAAACGTCGGTACATTTTTGCTTCTAGATATTTTGGCTCACGATTTAACTATCCAGAAGTGACGTCGGTTAGTAATCCGACTACCGGAATACCTAAAAAACGCAAAGAAAAAGACAGAGAAAGGCCGTTGAGGTCCAAAACTGACGATGACGCTTCTCCTAAGCCAGTCGTTAGTTCACCGGTACTCAGTGAGGTGCTTTCGCAGCCCCTGATGCTCGCTACTTTTGATTTGCAGGCCTCTACTGAGACCCATTCAGAGTCCGGTATGCCACGAGATGCTTAAGTATTGAACCCGCGGATGTCCCTACCTTAGATGGGTCTGGAGCCGCTGTGCAGGCACTGGCTCCTGAGGGTGTTTTCAGGCCTAAAGATTTCTATAGTAAACCGATGCCATCTTCAAAACTAAGGCCAAAATCTACTTCTATGTCTAAAAAACTGACGCTTGGGCCATGTGTGCAGGCCCCTATGCCTAAAAACAAATGATCAAAATGGCTGAAGATTGAGGGGTAGCCAACCCCCTCCTGCTATAAGGCCTAGGCAAGACATTGATTATGAATCTTCTGATCAGGATTCTATTTCTTCTGATTCTTCTACTGAACAAGATTTATCTATACCTACTTATGAGGACTCTGACGCAGAAGATTCCATTCCTTCTGCTTCTCCCCCTGAGTATTTCTCTTTTGGAGAAACTTTACATACTTAAGGGAACATTCCCACTGGGAAAGTCAGGATTTCTCTGACTCTAAAAAGAGACTTAGGGATTTTCTTCTTCTTCCTCAGCATAGGCCTTTGGCTATATCTCCTGTTCTAGACATTGTTGATGTTTTTTCCGAATCTAATGTGACTCCTGATTCTATGCCTCCGGCTCCTAGTAAGCCAGACAGATACTACAGGGTTCCTGACTCCCACAAATTCCTTTTCAAAACCCTACTGCTGATCCTGAAACCATTTTTCAGGGTCCCAAGGGCATTAAGGCCTCTACTGCTAAAAATCTTACCCCTTCTGATAGAGATTCCAGGGCACTGGATAGATGGGATAAGAAGGTTTACACATCTGCAACCTATTGCAATCAGGGCTTTAAACTGTCAATTTCATATGCTTAAATATCAGCAGCATATCATGGGACTACTTAAACAGAAAATTATGTTAATCTCTGACTGTGTGGAAAATAAAGATTTGCAGGATTTATTACATTCAGCTGAACAAGTTGGAAAACATAATTTGCAATTTGGTTTTGATTCCTTGGAGGCCTCTTGCAGGGCTGCTGTAACTGGATCTGTGCTAAGAAGGCATGCTTGGCTCAAAGAGCAAACTCTGCCTGACCATGTTAAAGCAAAATTGTTGGATGCTCCTTTACAACAGGACCGTCTCTTTGGTAATAAGAAGGAAGAAGTGTTAAAAAAGATGGAAGATAAAGCTAAATCTATGCAAACTGTGAAAGATTTCTTACAAGTGCAACCTCCAAGATTTAGTAGGCATTGGCCTACTAAGAACTGGTCCTTTCCAGACCCTTCGAGAGCTGCTCAAGTCAAATCCAGACATTCCAAAGGCTCCAGGTTTCAGTCGCAAGGAACTTTTAGAACAAAACAATGGGGTGCCTCCACCTCCAAATCTGGAAACAACAAGGCACCTCCCTATGGTAAACAGTCTCAATGACTTCCCCCTACAATCACCAAGCACTTAGCTTTTAGCCGCCCCTTTGGGGGGAAAACTGGCACTTCGTACACAAAACTGGTAACTTATTACCCAGGACAAATGTGTTTTAAATATAGTATCCCAGGGATACAGATTTCATTTCCACACGTTGCCAATCCCAAACGGATGGCCAGATCTTCCCCCAAATCAGTGGGCAGAGGCCCAGAAACAAGTTATGTCCCTCATTAACATGGGGGGCTATTCAACCAGTACCAGAAGAGGAAAAGGGACAAGGTTTCTATTCAAGACTTTTTCTGGTACCCAGAAAAGACAAATCATGGCGTCCAATTCTGGACTTATCCACTCTAAATACATTTCTGGACATTCCAAAATTCAAGATGCTGACTCTTCAACAGTTACTACCTATGCTAGGCAAAGATGCCTGGTTGGTAACTCTGGACTTAAAAGAGGCTTACCTGCATATCCCAATCAGGGAATCTTGCAGAAGATACCTCCGCTTCAAAGCAGGCTACTTGCATTACCAGTTCTCTGCACTGCCCTTTGGCTTATCTACTGCGCCCGGGGTCTTCACAAAGTGCCTCGTTCCAGTAATTGCATTTTGCAAGCAATGAAATATTCAGATATATCCATATCTGGACGATTGTCTAATTCAGGCAGAAAACAAGGACATTCTTCTAAAGCATCCGGCATTTGTAAAAAGGGTTCTAACTTGTCTGGGGTACACCGTAAATGAAAATAAGTCACAACTGGTACCCTGTCAACAAATTACATTCCTGAGAGCAAGCTTGAATACAACTTCCCAGATGGCTTACCTCACTCCAGAAAAGCAAATTCATTTGATAACCTACTTCAAACAAGTGGCCACAAAAACCTTGCTGTCTGCAAGACAAATTCTGCAAGCCTTGGGGTTCATGGCCTCCTGCATTCTTCTAATTCCATATGTAAGACTGCATATGAGGAAACTTCAGTGGTACTTAAAAAGTTTATGAAGTCAACATTGTCACAGCTTGGAAACAATGATTCCTATCATACCTTGCCTCCTATGGTGGGCAGAGGCCTGCCACCAAAATAAGGGACTACCATTCACACTACCCCCAGCCACCCAAACCCTAACAACAGATGCATCAGACTATGCATGGGGGGCTCACCTGGCAGAAGTGCATTCAGGGCAAATGAACCCAAGTCAAATGCACCTACATATCAATCAAAAAGAAATGTTAGCTGTACAGAATGCTCTGACAGCCTTCAAGGACTACATTCTTCCAGGACAACTAATGGTAAAGACGGACAACACCACAGTTATGTGGTACATAAGCAGGGGGGTACACATTCCTACCCCCTCTGCAGACTAGCCATAGCATTGTGGAACACAGCCTTGAGCTACCAAGTGCACCTACAAGCTCAGTTCCTGCCAGGAAAGTTAAATACACTGGCAGATGGACTAAGCAGAAACCTCATGGACCCTTACGAGTGGAAACTGGAACCAAGGATTTTCAACATGTTGACAAGCGAATGGGGGAGCCCAGACATAGGCCTATTTGCCTCCCCCAGAACTACCAGTTGGAAAAGTTTTGCACAAGGACTCCTCGCAAACAAGCCTGGAAAGTGGATGCTCTGTCCTTCAGCTGGAAAAACCTATCAGCCTCTGCTCTCCAAAGTTCTACTAAAAGTCAAACGGGACAAACCAAGGATGATTTTGATTGCTCCAGACTGGCCACGCCAACACTGGTACCCCCTCCTGTGCAGTGTTTCGCAGTTATCTCCATGGCACCTGCCTCAGACCCCTTCCCTGCTGTCTCAGCAGGAGAACCAGATCCTGCACCCTCAGCTTCCAACATTGAACCTTGCAGCCTGGCTAATTACTTAAACTCACCCTTATCATCCCTCAGCAAACCTGTGATGGATGTCATCTTAGAGGCAAGGAGGCCTAGTACTAGAAAATCTTAAGCTGAAAAATGGAAAAGATTCTGTGCCTGGAACCAATCTCAAGGGTTGAGCACAGCAGCGCCCAATTTACCTCAGATTTTGCAATACTTAACTGAGATGCTTCACAAGGGCCTGTCTTTTTCCCCCATTAAAATCCACGCTTCAGCCATTTCAGCACATTGTAACACAGAACCTCCCCTATTCTCTCATCCTCTGCTCAAGCTGTACCTCAGAGGGACCAAAAATTTGAGACCACCCAGGAGAGCTCCAACCACTGCCTGGGACCTTAACTTTCTATTGGAGAAATTCACTCTACCTCCTTTCGAGCCAGCTGCTACTGCAGACTTAAAATTTATTTCTTGGAAAACAGCTTTCCTTTTAGCAATCACTTCAACTAGAAGGATATCTGAATTACAGGCCCTTATGGCAGTGGATCCTTTCATCATCTTTCATGCGGACAGGGTGTCACTCAGGACCAATCCATCCTTCATGCCCAAGGTGGTATCTAGTGTGGCTCGTAATCAGTCCATTCATTTGCCAACTTTCTTTTCCAATCCACAGAACAAAGGGGAACGGATTCTGTATTCATTGGATGTGCACAGACAACTTAGATTCTACTTGGACAGGACTAAACCTCGAAGAAAATCTGAAGAACTGCTGGTAGCATGTGCTGCAGGGGCAGAGGGGAAGGCTATTTCAAAACAAACCATTTTTAAATGGATAAGCCATTGCATTAATTTCTGCTATAAACACCATAGAAAACCTATCCCCAATGGGATTAGATCTCACTCCACCAGGGCTGCATCTACTTCTGCAGCCTTTCTCAGAGGTGTTCCTACCAGGGACATCCTAGAAGCTGCTACCTGGAGTTCTGTACATATCACCAAGCATTATCATTTGCCAATTTTCACTAAATCCAGAGCTGGCTTTGCCACTGCTGTCTTGCAGGGCCTTATAGCTGGCCCTAATGCTATATAAACAGTGAAACACGAAGAACATAGTACAGTTGTGTACACTTACCATAAATGTAGATGTTCGAGTGCATTCACTGTTGCAGTCCTGGTTACCCTCCCTCCAGCCCCCTGACTTCTTCTGGCTATACGTCTACATTCCTTTACTCTGCTTAAAAGCCTTTTTGTTGTATTTGCTTTTTGTTGGAGGTATACCTTTGTGTTTTTATGTTTATTTGCTCCCCATTAGGGGGGCACCTGACATCTGGGGCAAGAAAAACTGATGTAATGGCGTTGGCTGCATGTTTTATACCCCTGGTGACCTGACGTCATGGAAGAAGGGACAGCAACCGATGCAGGACCCAAGACTTTGTTAATCAGGTTGACTGAGGGCAACCTGCAAGCAGATTACCCAAATGCAATGACTGCAACAGTGAATACACTTGAACATCTACATTTATGGTAAGTGTACACAACTGTACTATATCTAGACCTCAGAGCCAATGCTCTTTTGGATCCGATAATTATCAAATCTGTAACACATCTAGATTTTCTCTGACACTTTTCTGTCCTAGGCCCTAGTCTCCAATCCTGCAAGACAAGATCCCATTATCCTCCCAGATCCACTCTCCTGTATTTCTTCTCTGAGGTCATCTTGTAGCCTCACCAAAGCTGATATGGATAGGATGATGAGGCTATACCTTTAAACCCAGATTAAGTTAGGGGTACTCCCTGGTCTGACCACTGTCGGATTTGGAAGAATCATTTCTTCCCCTCACTCATTAATGGCTCTTTCTCCAATCCAGCCTCTTGGATTGGAGCCCCTGGATCAGACTCTTTCCTAGGGCAGATCTGCACCAGACCGAGGCTTCGTACTACTTCAACTCCAGTGAGTTCTCTTACAATGTTGGCTCTGATGCTGTTTGAATCTCAGAGGTGAACCATTTGTGTTGACTCTGACAAGGTAAGATTGGATCCGAGATCTTCTGATACTTTCCTCCCTCTAGAAGCATTGGTGTTTCATAGTTTGTCTCCTGCAACAGCCTCAGATCACAGTAGAACAGCTTCTAGGGTTGAGCCACCTATGAGAGTTTCATCTCTGACAGTGAGGGACAGATCCATGTTGAGCTTGGCATTCAAGGGTTTCAAGAGAGTACTTTCTGAAATTAGAGAGAGGTCTACCCTTTCACAACCAGATCCACCCCTCCCCATACATTTTCCAGAGTCTGGACCTGCTCTTCTGGCCCAATTTGGCCAGCCAGTTTCTTGGACCCTTGAGCCTGTAAATGAAGAAATGCAGGCAGGAAAGGTGGAATATGCAAAGTACCCAAAACTCAAAAACAAAAGTAAATATCCATCACACCTCTATGAAATCCAACTCCAGAAAGGAAGCACAATTGAAAAATTGTAACAATAACAGTGAATACAGTAAAAATCACAGTAAGTTAATTCCATTTAATATCTGTAATTAGTACATTTACACCTCCAATCATGAACACTTCCTATTCTCAACTTGTATTCTTTCCTAAAGCTGTAACAGCCCTATAGAAAAATTGAGCAGTCACAGAAAAAACATTTAACAATTGAAATTGTGTTAAGAGAATTGAAATACAAATTAATCAGTAATTGCTTTTTTCTTCTTTTGGCTTTTCCTGGTTAAGGGTCACCACAGCAGATCAACTGTTTACATTTCTTCCTGTCCTCTGCATCTTGTTCTGTCACACCAACCACCTGCATATCCTCTCTAACCACATCCATAAACCTTATCTTAGGCCTTCCTCTTACCTGGCAGCTTCATCCTTAACATCCTTTTCCCAATAAACCCAGCATCCATCCTCAGCACATGTCCAAACCAATGCAATCTTGCCTCTCTGGCTTTGTCTCCAAACTGTCCAACCTGGGCTGACCCTCTGATATACTTATTCCTAATTCTGTCTACCCTCGTCACACCCAGTGCAAATATTAACATCTTTAACTCTGCCACATCCAGCTCTGACTCTTGCCTTTTTGTCAATTCCACTGTCTCCAACCCATATAACATAGCTGGTCTCACTACCCTTTTGTAGACCTTCCCTTTCACTCTTACTGGTACTTATCTGTCTCAAATCACTCCTGACACTCTTCTCCACCCACTCCACCCTGCCTGTACTCTCTTCTTCACCTCTCTTCCACACTCACCATTACTCTGAACTGTTGCTCCCAAGTATTTAAACTCATCCACCTTTGCCAACTATACTTCCTGCAGCCTCACCATTCCTCTATCCTCCCTTTCATTCACACACATATACTCTGTCTTAGTCCGGCTGACCTTCATTCCTCTCCTCTCTAGAGCATATCTCCACCTCTCCAGGTTCTCCTCAACTTGTTCCCTACTCTCACTACATATCACAATGTCATCTGCAAACATCATAGTCCACGGGGACTCCTGTCTGATCTCATCTGTCAACCTGTCCACCACCAGTGCAATTAAAAAAGGGCTCAGAACTGATCCTTGATGTAATCCCACCTCCACCTTAAATGCATCTGTCACTCCCACTGCAGATCTCACTACTGTCACACTACCCTTGTACATATCCTGTACCACTCTTACATACTTCTCTGCCACTCCCGACTTCCTCATACAATACCACAACTCCTCTCTAGGCACCCTGTCGTATGCGTTCTCTAAGTCCACAAAGACACAATGCAACTCCTTCGGACCTTCTCTGTACTTCTCCATCAACACTCTCAGAGCAAACATCACATCTGTAGTGCTCTTTCCTGGCAAGAAACCATTCTTCTGATCACTAATCATCACCTCCCTTCTTAACCTAGCTTCCACTATTCCTTCCCATAATTTCATGCTGTGACTGATCAGTTTTATCCCTCTGTAGTTACTACAGCTCTGCACATCACCCTTATTCTTAAAAAAAAAAAAAAATTGGTACCAAAACTCATTTTCTCCACTCCTCAGGCATCCTCTCACTTTCCAAGATTTCATTAAACAATCTGGTTAAAAATTCCACTGCCATTTCTCCTAAACACCTCCAAGCTTCCACAGGTACGTCATCTGGACCAACAGCCTTTCCATTCTTCATCCTCTTCATAGCTATCCTTACTTCCACCTTGCTAATCCATTGCACTTGGTACCAAAACACATTTTCTCCACTCCTCAGGCATCCTCTCACTTTCCAAGATTTCATTAAACAATCTGGTTAAAAATTCCACTGCCATTTCTCCTAAACACCTCCAAGCTTCCACAGGTACATCATCTGGACCAACAGCCTTTCCATTCTTCATCCTCTTCATAGCTATCCTTACTTCCGCCTTGCTAATCCATTGCACTTCCTGATTCATTATCCCCACATCATCCAGCCTTCTCTCTCTCTCTCATTCTCTTCATTCATCAGCCCCTCAAAGTACTCTTTCCATCTGTTCAACACATTCTCCTCGCTAGTGAGTACGTTTCCCTTATTATCCTTTCACCCTTACCTGCTGCACATCTTTCCTAGCTCGGTCTCCCTGTCTAGCCAATTGGCACAGGCCCTTTTCTCCCTCCTTAGTCTCCAATCTTTCATACAACTCTCTATATGCCTTATCCTTAGCCTTTGCCACCTCTCTCTTTACCATGCTCCTCATCTCCTTATACTCCTGTCTACTTTCTTCATCTCTCTGACAGTCCCACTTCTTCTTCCCCAACCACTTTCTCTGTATACTCTCCTGTACTTCCTCATTCCACCACTAGGTCTCCTTTTCCTCCTTCCTCTGTCCAGATGTCACACCAAGCACCTTTCTAGCAGTCTCCCTTACTAGCTCTGCTGTAGTTACCGAGCTGTTCGGTAACACTTCACTGCCACCCAGTGCCTGTCTTAACTCTTCTCTGAACTCCACCTCACAATCATTCTTTTTCAATTTCCACCATTTCATACTTGGTGCTGCCCTCACACTCCTCCTCTTCTTGATCACCAGTGTAATTCTACAGACCACCATTCTGTGCTGCCTAACTACACTTTCCCCAGTCATCACTTTACAGTCTTCAATCTCCTTCAAACTGGCCCTCCTGCATAGGATATAATCCACCTGTGTGCATCTCCCTCCACTCTTGTATGTCACCCTATGCTCCTCCCTCTTGTTAAAATGCGTATTCATCACAGCCATGTCCATCCTTTTTGCAAAATCCACTACCATCTGACCTTCTGCATTCCTTTCCTTAACACCATACCTACCCATCACTTCCTCATCCTCTCTGTTTCCCTTCACCAACATGTCCATTGAAATCTGCTCCGATCACCACTCTCTCACCCTTGGGTACAGTCATCACCACTTCATCCAGCTCACTCCAAAATTTTTCTTTCTCATCCATCGCACACCCAACTTGCGGAGCATATGGACTAACAACATTCATCATTACACCATCTATTTCAAGCTTCATAAACATTACAAAAACATTCATTAATCAGTAATTGCTAAAATAATAATAATAATATTGTTCAGCTTTGAACATTTAAAAAAATTATAAAAATTTAAGTGTATTTAAAAAGACCATTTTGTGACATGAATCCAAATGATTAACCTAAATATAAATATAAAAAGTAAAAGTATATACGCAAATAGCTAAATAGCTAGAGAAAGGTGTGTTGAAGTCTTAAATAGAATGTCTCTCTTGGAGGATTATTATAATTTTCGGGATAAGGGAAGTGGATTCATTAATTCCAGGTGTGCGGGTACAGTCTAGCTTAATTTGCCATGTTAATTCTTTAAGTTGAATCTAGTCCTTCCAGACACCCCTTCCCTAGGTTTCATAGATATCTTTTCTAAGATGATAAAATGGAAGTGTTTAAAACCAGGGCACAAGGTGGAATGTCTGAATAAAGCGTTCTTTGTGTTGTTTTTAGACATTTCATAAAGATGTTCATATATGCGCTTCCTTAATTCTCTTTCTGTCTTACCAACGTAGAACGCTGCGCATGCAGAACATTTGACCAAGTATATTAGGTCTCTGGTTAAACAATTTCCATTTTGCGCAGTTATAGTTGAATGTAACTGGTTGTTTTACATTGATTGCAGCTTCTGCACCTTCCTGTTACCCTTCAGTCTTTGATTATTGTTGATTTCAACTATGTTTTTAAGATTACTTGGGCGTTTGTATATAAAAGTAGGTTTAGTACCTACTGTTTTTCTTATTTTATCACCACTAGTTAATATACTCCAATATTTACTTACTATTCCCATAACCATTTGTGCTACTTTGCTATATTGTAAAGTAAGTGCTCTAGAATATTCTTAAGACTTGTTCTTTAAGTCTGATTCATGTGACATGGCACCTGCATGGTCTGAGTTTTCTTGAAATCTTGGGGAGTTGAGTAGAGGAGTATTTGCTAATTCAGATTTGAGGCCTGCACCTAACAGGGGGTGGTATCTTGTACCCCACCCCTGAAATACCTCATCACTTATTGATTTCACCATAGGTACAAGATATTGTCTTTCAATGAACATCTTCTCCAGTACAACCTTTTTTTTGTTAAACAGTTCTCTTTCAAATAACCATGTGGGCTAATTTAATAAATTGGCCCTTCACAGGACTTTTCTTTTTATTGTAAGGATTTGCTCTACTTTAGTGCAAGTAGCCATCGGAAAATGTGGGTTTCCTATAGATGTTTGAGGAAAAACCCACATGTAGTCTTAGCAATAATGGTGTTTAAGTAATTGATAGAATTTGGGTTTATTTGGTATGTAACCTTCAAGAAGGGTCAAGTTTGGTTAATATATTCTAAAAACTCGGGTATGATCTCTCCACCCCCTGACCACAAAATAAGTATGTCATCAAGGTAGCTAAGATATCTTCATTTATTCTGAAAAAGTTTGTTTTCCTATGCAGACGAAAAGTACATTGCAAATTAAAGCCTTAAAGAAGTGCAATTACTGTGATTTTTACTGTATTGACTCTTACTGGTATCATTTTTTTCAATCATGCTCCCTTTATGGAGTTTGATTTTGTAGTGGTATGGTGGATATTTCTTTTTGTTCTTGACCATTGAGTCTGCCCTTCCAGGAGAGACAATATCAGTTTGAGTCCTGTCCTGAAAAACCCACATAGAAGTTTCACAAGAAACTCAACTGTGAGAGGGGACACTTGGATTCCCTCGAGGAACGCCCGACTATCAACACTGACTTTGATGAGAGAGAAGGTTCTCTCAGATCCCTCTTGATATGATGTCTCATTTGAAGAAATTCTCAAACTTCTCAGGCAGAAAGGAGTTGGTCCTTCCAGGTGGCTTCTTTGTAGGAATCAGTTTTTCTTGAAGCTTTTATTTCTGGCCCATTTACTTCTTGAATGATCCCCTAGCCAACAAGATGATAGACTTGTTCAGCTGCCAAGTGTGGAAAGAACCAGACACAACTGAGCCTATTCACAAAATAGACTGACAAGTTTTTGGTTCCTTCCAAAGACCATCCCCATTGAAACAAGTGTCCTGCTGCAGATTCTGTGGTAGTAGTGGCAGCCACTAAGAAGAAACTTGCAGAAGAAAGTTCTTCTGTCTATCCACCAACTAGGGAGTCACATGTGTTGGGCAGATTGGAGAAATGTGTTGATTCTGGATATTACTGGAATATTAGTATTGTGTGACAGGCTTTGACTGGGTCCCCAGTCAAACCTCTGCTAAAGTTGATATGAAGTTATTATTCTGTTAGTTATCACTTCTGCCTAGAGAATTCCGGAGCTACTTGCCTTATCCTCAAAACCTCTCTACCTAACTTTTCATAAAGACAAATTGTTCATGAATACCAACCCCTCCTTTCTTCCTAAGGTGGTTTCTGAATCCTCCATTAATTAGTCCCTAATTCTTCCTGTGGTCTTCCCAATTTTTTCAAACACCGGTGAATATATTTAGCATTTGCTTGATGTTCATTGTCAATTGCACTTTTATTTACATCAGACAAAAACCTTTTAGGAATTCTAATCAGTTATTTGTGTCTTTCTCTCAACTAAATTGGGAAAAGCAGTATCCAACGTCACCCTTTCATGCATTTCTCAGTCAGCAACAGCCTGTCACCAGCCAGTCTGTGTTCTGTTACGATTTGAAGTCAACACTTGAAAGTAGTTGATAACATGGCAAATATCAGAGCATACTGAAGTAAAATGAATGGACATTTCTGATGGGGATATATGTTCTGATCTTCAGGGGTAGATTTTCCCTTCCGGCAGTGTTTGTAATAACAAATAATGGGATGACACCAGCTAATCTGTCGTTAGTATAGCAGTGTATACTATACAAAGCAGTAGTGCCTTCTATTTTTCTTTTTCCTTTCTAGGGTTGGAACGTCTGTATATGGGAGCAGCAAATAAAATTGGGAGATGGGAATGTAGACTGTGTGAAAAAAGAGGGATGTTACTTGATCACTGTTAGAATGTTGTTAATATGGTTTGTCAGGAAGGGGAGTATGTGTATTTGAGAGCAGGAAGTTGAAATACATTACTATTGTTGTCACTTATTTCACTTTGCCAGGATTCAAGCATTTGTGGGAGGGAGTAAACAAAGGTGGGACTGGAGAAGTCTACATTGTGTCAAAAAATGACAGTTACATGACCTGCATTAGATGATCCTCGGTATTGCTTGTCAGGAAAGTGCATTACATGCAAATACAAGCAGCAAGTTGGAATACGTTACTATGACCATTTTTTTCACTGAACTTTGTAGGCACATATAATGTGGTAGTCCTTAAAGTAGTAGATGGGGAGGAGGCTGTGAGAAAGTTGAGAGTGATTATTAAATGACTAGTAAATGATAATCACATACTTTTCTAAACAGGTTGAAATACATTACAGCTTCCATTAATTCTTTTACTTTCATCACACTCAAACATAGAGGTGTACACCTAAGTTATCTTTATGTGGGTGGGTGAGATGAGCTTTATGTGAAAGTAAAGTGATTTACATCATTACTTTTAAACAATCTTTTATTTATGTTATTAGGGCAGTACATGTGTCTGTGAGCAACAAGTTGAAATAAGTTGCTGTGACCATTTTTTTGTACTTTCATCAGATTTAGACAGGTATGTACAGAGAAAGTGGCTGTATTTAGAAGAGGCATGCCGTATGTGAAAGCTAAGGAAATTTACATGATCACTGTTAAGTAATCATTGATGTGACATTTGGGAGCATTGTACGTTTCAGAGAGCAACAAACTGATATACATTATTGTGGCAGTTATTTATTTCACTGTCATCGCAGCCAGACTCTGAGCTATACACAGTGCCTGTTTTTTAGGGGACAGGCTGTGTATAATAGTAGTAAAGGGCACTTGTATCATCACAGTTAAGAGATCAATGAAGGGCTGGGGCAGTAGAAATATCTGTGAGTAGCATGCAGAAGTACGCTGATGTGATCTCTATTTCTTTACAGTGAGACATGAGAGGCTATCTTTGGGCTGAAAGCAGAAGGCATTTATATGATCCCTGTGAAATACCCCTTTATGAGGCATGTTGAGCAGTCTATGTGTCTGAGAACAACAAGAATAACTTATTTCTTGCAGAAGTATATACTGAGAATGGCTATGTTTTGGTTGAAGATGCAGGCTGTATGAGGAAGCAAAAGTCATATACTCAGTCACACGTGATCATATAGCTTTTCTGGGATAATACACATATTTCTGTTAATACCAAAAATGGATACCTTTTGCCATTATTAGTGTGTTCATTGCAGTCTGTCATTACATATGTTCACAAAAAACTGGGCATCTTTCTAGAAAGGGGAAACAGGCTGTATGTGAATGTGACTGACCATTGCTTTTACTTGATCTCAGTTAAAAATAATTAAACTGACTTGTTTAGAGCAGTATTGATGTATGTTACTGTGCATGTATTTGGCTGGTAGTGGAATCTGTAAGTTGAGAATACATCATCACAGTTAATGAAGTTGTATCTTTTCATAAAGGACACAAAAGGAGGCAAAGGACTGCTTCGAAAGCATGAACTAGGATGTGTTCTTGGAGGCAGCTACAGTAAACCACCAAGCAGACCTTTTAAGAGTGCATGGAGTCAGTGATGGCCTACATCACAAAATGTGTGGATGATGTCACAACCATGAAAAGCATCACCACATGGACAAACCAGAAACCATGGCTGACAAGCAAGGTATATGAATCCCTGAAAGCAATGCATGCTGCATACAAAGTAAATAAGATGTAATCAGAGTGACCAGAGCTAATCTCAACAGGGGGATAAAGGTGGCAAACTGGGAGTACGGCCAGAGAATACAGGGTCACTTCAGTGACACCTGAGACACCAGATGGTTGTGGCATGGGATACAAGCTATAACAGACTACAGGCCTGTTTCTTCAAAGTGTGACAACAACATCAAATTCCTAAGTGAACTTAACGGCTACTTCAGTATGTTTGATGAGGGGAACAACACTGTGGCAACTAAACTCCCCATCAAACAAAATGAGGAAGTACTCTGCTTTAACCCAGTGGAAGTCTGGAAGAAACTAAGACAGAGTAAAGCCAAGAAATGCAGCTGGCCCTGTTAACATTTGAGAGAGAGTGCTCAGGGCTGCTCTACTCAACTGTCAACAGTACTTGCAGGCATTTTCAGCATATCTCTGTGCCAGGCCCAAGTGCCAAGGTGCTTTAAGAATACTACTGTAATACCCCTACCAAAGAAATCGCAACCAGCCAGCCTAATTGACTACCATCCAGTTGCTGTAACCTCGATGGTGATGAAATGTTTTGAGCAGCTAATCAAGGACCCTATCTGCAAATTTACCAGCATCACTACACCCGCTTCAATTTGCTTACAGGGCCAACCACTCCACAACAGATGCCATCTCATTTGCTGTTCATAAATCCTTGTCATATCTTGACCAGAAAAACCTGTTATGTAAGGATGCTAAGGATGCTATTCATCTGTTTTAGCTACACCTTTAATATAGCCATCCCTCAACAACTGATTGAGAAGCTTGTCCAGCTGGGCATCAAAACCCACTTATGCAACTGGATCTTGGATTTTGTCATTGATAGACCCCAAAAATTGTGTGGGTAACAACACCTCAAGGAGCTCAACACTAAGCACGGGAGTCCCTCAAAGATGTGTCCTGAGCCCTATGCTGTTTACCGTACTAACTCATGATTGAATAGCCAGACATAATTTGAAGAAGATCGTCAAGTTTGCAGATGACACCACTATAGTGGGTCTTATCAGGAGTGAAGACAAGACTGCCTACAGAGAGGAGGTGAACCACCTCATTAACTGCTGTGATATTAATAATCTGACCGTAAACATGAATAAAACCAAGGAGTTTGTAACGGACTTCAGAAAGAATCAGGACTCACATCTCCCACTCATAATTAAAGGGGAAACAGTGGAGAGAGTGAGAAGCACCAAATTTTTGGGTGTGTATATTTCTGAGGGCATAGCATTGTTAACAAATAATAACCACATTGTGAAAAAAGCACATCAATGCCTGCACTTCTTGCAGAAGCTGAGAAAAGCTAGTCTCCCTCCCTCTGTCCTCAAAGCCTTCTGTAGGTTTACCATTGAAAGCACCTTGACTAGTAATTGCACAGTCTGGTTCGGGAACTGCTGAGCCTCCGACCGAAAGCCCCTACAGAACGTCGTGAAGGTAGCGGAGGTCATTGGATGCCCACTTCCAGCTCTGCAGGCCCTATATGAAGCACTATATATTGGCAGAGCCAGAAAAATAATCGGAGAGCACACTCACCCTGCACATATACTGTACTCCTGCTTATCTTCGGGAAGACGATACTGTAGTATGCATTGTAAGTCTTCCAGGTTTAGTAGGAGCTTCTTCCCACATGCTGTCAGACTGTTGAACTCTACAACATATCAATAGCTGGTGACCAGAACAATCAGTAGTACAGCTATTGTCTTGTGCAATACCTACATCAAGCTAATTTAAAAGTGCAATCAGTAGTGACCGAACATTCCGTATATTCTGTATACTTTGTGCAATAATTGCTTTTCCACATGTGCAATATTTGATGAAGGCTGCTACCAGTGTTACAGAGGTATCTCAGCTCTTGTCAGTCTTGTTTAGTATATGTATATGTTACTGTACTATTACATGTCCTAGTTATTCTCTGTAGTTGTATGTGACATATGCACTTGGAACCAAAGCAATGTAATGTCATTTAACTTGCACTGTGTGGGAGTCTGAATGACAATAAAATTTACTTTGGCTTTGACTTGACTTTGAAAAGAGCTGAAACTAGTGTTTCTAGTTTAAAAACACAAGGAAGACACAGGCCAAGTTTTGGCATTGAATTCATCACTTTAGTTGTATAATTTCATAGCTTCCCTACTGCAGATATCTAGATTGTTTAGCGCAAATATGTACATTTTTCTTCCTGTTATAGAGGCTTATATATAAACTCATTGTTTGCATTTACTGCATAATTTTGTATGGAAATCAGCCATGCCTTTCCAAGGTGTAAAAGATCAAAATGTAGAGAAAATAGCATCCTAAATCCACTAAGAAGCAAGTCTGACTCGAAAGTTTGAAATTTATTATACCAAAACAATCACTGATTTAGTGCTTTCAGCCTAAAAAGGTCTTCATTAGAATTTTTCCTTTAGAAGTGGTTATCTGACTACTTCAGAAAAAGGAAATGTAGAGCATGTCCAAAGTGTACATTTCCTGTGTTTTCATTGTACCAGAACTTAAAAAAATCCTCTATATTTTACCAGAAACTAATATTTTTCTAACTGCAGACTTTTTGTGACCAAAACTCAAGACTGCTAACTAGCAAAAAAAAAAAAATAAATAATAAAGATCACAGGCCTCATGTCACTCACCAAGGTAGACTAGCAAACATGCTCCTTGCACTGTGTATCTTATTGACATGTTTGCCTTGCCTTTTGTGTCACAAAAACCCCACTTAGTTGACCTCTTCTACTTCCATGGAACTAATGGCTACTTTACCATATACACTGAGTATCTTTATTTACAACAAAAATAAACACAGCCCATAAATGGGATAGATTCCTTACACAGCACATTCACCACCTTTAGAATAAGTGTATGCTACATGTCAGTCAAAGCAGCACTTTTGCCCCTTTCAAAATAAACCTAATTTGATTGGTAGCCATAAATTCTCCTGACAGTTATCCTGCATGATTTTCCTGCACAAAAGAGGAGAGCTCTCTTAAATTAGTTTACCCACAGGTTCAGTTGGTTAGGCTCTTAATGGTTCTAGCACATACCTTTCAATTGTCTGTACCTGAGTTTCAGGACGTCTCTGAATTTGGCACAAAATGTTGCTCTCTCCCACCTAAAACTGTTGATTTTAGGAGAAAAGGTAATGGATTACTTTAATAATGACAGTAAACTATACTATTTGAATTCATTTATTTTGCCAACCTTTTAAACAAATAGTAGTAATATTTTTAAAAATGGCCCTGCTTCATTGTATTTGTTCTAGAGTTTGGAGGTAAGAGGTTGAGAGCTATGATCTATAATCTACCAATGAACCTGTAACAAAGCTTTTGTTTTGGAAGGTAGTGTACAGCAGTCACATTTAAGATTGAGCTGGACTGAAATCACTAATGGTAGAATATTTTGATTGAAATTTTTGTCTGCTGTACTGTAATTACTTGGCACTTTTGTTTCATTCCCTGAAAAGTGACTGCCATATGGTCTGTTTCACACGGGTGCTAAACATAATGGTTTTTATTACCTGTTACATTGTACTTTGTTTCCAGTTAAGGTGTGATATGACTTCTTATGGCGAGGAAAGCATTATATGTTCAGAATCTATCTTTTCTGTGTTTATCAGTGTAAACATATTGGATTTCAGTTGAAAAAGCAACATTTGTTGGCAACAGAGTTAGCATTCCCAAACTGCATATGCTGGCGATAGCATGCTTCAATCAGGTATAGCACTGGCTGCAATGAAATCCCTAGGATAGACTGGCAATCATATGTTGTGCCCAAATATCCTTTTGAAATTTCCTGATACTTTTGTTACAAACCCTCAAAGGAGATCTGGCATACAGCGTTTATTGCACAAGTGTCATACATTTGGGTTTCACAGGCATTTCACTTTCTCAGTTTGGCATGTTGCATTATACTCATTTTCCATTTATATTGTGGGGTTCCCAGCAGAAGAACAACTCCCGTATTACTGAAATGTGATATACTGAGTCCATTTAGATGAGTCATTCCATGTTCAAGTACTGCTTTTCATTATATAACAAAATGTTAAATCATCAAATTGTAAAAAAACGCCAGCATGTCAACAACTTTTATAAAAGGCTAAGCACTTTCGTTCTATAAATTTTCAAACTTTATCCACCATCATAAAAAATGTCATTTCCATGATTTAAGTAGAAGGAAATGGGGCCAAAATTCCATTTAACAAAAAAATTATATAAAATAAACATTACACATGTAAAAAAAAAAAAAAGAAAATCATACAAAACATAGATGTCATCATTTGAGTATTTTCTTTCACATTAAAAAAAAAACTTTAATCCATAAATATATCAATGAATAAAAATAAATGAATAGATAAATAACCCAGGATTTTTATACTAGGAAATTGTTGGCTCTCATTTTTAAAAGACTAGCGATTGATATTGTATCATTAATACCCGGAGCAACTGTAGCATTAAGAAGGATATGCCAGTGTAGTTCTGTCTGGAAAGCTAATACTGCTAACAGTTTGTATATACTTTCTGAAACTTTCTGAAATTTGTGAAGATGTTAAGAAATTTTTTTTGTCATAATGCAAAAATAGTGCCCTCAATTGGAGGAGGGGATTGTGGGTTATACTAGAGCAGAGAGAATTATATTGGCAGATCCTTTAGATGAAATGTATATTTTGCATGAATTTTGTGTGTCTAATGTTTGTTTTATATATTTTTTGCCAATGTAGTTCTGTCTGGAAAGGTAGTACTGCTAACACTTTGTATATTCTTTCTGAAATTTATGAAGATTTTAAGAAATTTTCTTTTGTCATAGTGTAAAAAATAGTGGCCGATTAATAGCCGACTATTCTCACCCCTACTCTACTACTCTGGCATCCTCCTTTCACATCCACCTGTCTTTTTACTTACTTTGCCTCTCCATCCTGTCCACTTCCCTCTTCTACTAACCCTCATTGTCGTACCATTGATCCCTCATGTCTACTTCCTTCTCTTCCTAACCCTTATAGACCTACCACTGAACCAGGTGAGACATTCAGGTACTCTCACAGCTTATCTTAATAACATACCTACTTATATCTACAACAATATCCACTGACTTTGCTGATTCCTGCAACAGGAGTCATATAGCCTATCGCTTAGCTATTACACCTCCTAAACATGTGGAAATTTTAAGTACATAGTCTCTAACTAATTCCTTTATCGGCTTTGCACCCACTGCATGAAGTGTCCTTTATATAAATTCTTCTAGCCGAAAACTACTCATATGGAATGTTCTCATGTGTATACTCTGTATTGCTTGTATAATATCTTTGATGTGAGAATGATTACTTATGTACTGTTTTTTCACCAATTGTATAAGCTGCCAGTTGTTGTTGTCTTTCGGCTTTTCCCAGTTAGGGGTCGCCACAGCGGAACTCCGGTGCGCTAATGATTGGCAGTATATTTTGACAAACGCAGAGGTACCAAATGTTTTTATTCATGTAAATTCTGTTTTGTATGTGAAATGTCGTTATATGTGGAGCTTTTCTCCCTGGGACTCACTGAAAATGAGCACGTCTGGCCCAGCTGGACCATCCCTGTAAATAAATAAATAGTACCTCCGATTGGGCAGTTGTATTGGAGCAGAGAGCATTATATTGGCAGATCCTATAGATAAAATTTATTTTTCGCCTGTTTTTTTGTGTGTGTAATGTTCATTTTTTTATATTTTTTGTAGAATGTAATTTTGGCACCATTTTTCTATCTTTAAATCATGGAAATTATGTTTTTTTTTGTGACTGATGATGTTCTGGTAGTTTATGGAATTAAATTGCTTAGTCATTTATTAAAGTTGTTAACATTTGCTAGGCTGTTTTTGTTTTGTTTTATTGAGTACATTAGTATGCCAGGTTTGCCGTTTGGTTTATTAGTTTTGAATTCATCAAACTGATAGAGAAACTGCTTTGTAGGTTAAAGCTGTATAAGATTTTAATAATTTATACATTAGGCCTGCCTGTTTAAATCTTCAGTATGCTTTTAAGTAAGAATGCTAATCTATTGCTTACTTCTGTTTCTAGGCAGACATAAGTTTTGATATAGGTTTTCAAAAAAAGTAAGGTATTTTACATGCTCTTTTTCTCTAAACCTAACTGCAGCAATATTCACTACTTGTTTATGTTCATAGTGTACCATTTGTAAGTATTAGTGCACATATAATGTCATATAAAATTACTACAGAATTAAGCAACAGTACACAAGCAGTGTTGTACAGTATAACTGATATTTAGTTACAGAGTTTATCTTTTTTTCAGGGGTGGTGATTAGTCCCCTTTGACTCCCCCATGTAGTGGCTTTCTACCAGTGTCCTCAAAGTCTGTGTGTGTGTGTGTTTATATATCAGTTCTAAGATTATGTTAGCCTTGGGTAAAGAAAATACTTGATTTATTGAAAATCCAAATATTACTCTTATTTCAAGATAAGTACAGTCTCAGAGCATATTTTTAGCAAGGGGGGAGTGGGTTACAGTGGGGACAACCCTCCTGCAGTAGCATATATGGGCAGTTGATATTTTCAGATTCATAGGTACAGCATTTCTGCTGTCTCCATTCGTATTTGTTTTAAGTACCAATGTCTTCTTTCTTTTGATCCAGTTTTCATATTCCTTCACAGTGTGATATTAATTATGCACTCTAGTACAATTAGGCATTGACCAATGCATTGCATTTCACATAGTAATTTTATTGTTGTGTTAACATTGTACTAGAAACTTTGCATCTTAGATAGTTTTGTTAAAAATACAAAATCACTGAAACATTATTTTACATTTTGTTTTTCTCTGCAGACTTTGCCCTGCTCTGTTTCAGTTCATTTTCACGAATATTACAAGCCTACCTAATAGTGTTGTTTTATGTGAAAGATGCAAAGTGTTTTCCTGAAAACTTGGTATCTTGTAAGAGCAGATTGATATTGAAATGAGACAATTCATTATATGTATGTGCTGGAAAGCACAACGGACTATACCAGTAAAAAGTAAGAACCATATATAGAAAACATCAATTCCCTCTTATTTCTGCATGAGTATGAGCTTTGTAGGGAGTGTTGGCATGTGGGCATAGGCACAAAACAGAACAATGAACTTATTTTACTTTAGCTTTAATAGCCCAGAAGGAAATGTTGCATCTCACTTCATAGTCACTTTGCAAGACACATATGAGTCTCTTTCCTTCTCTTTTTTCACAAAAGAGGGCCATAAAGTTAAAATGTGATTAATATGTATCATAGCTTCTGAAATGTCAAAGTTAATATTGTGCACTTAAACTTCATAGGGTCATAGGTGTTTACTAGGCTAATGACCACAAGGGCCTTTTTAAGCCGAGCCATGCATCCCAAGTCTCTGACAAGTTCTGGTACCCTTGATAAGTATAAGCAGGGGCTTGGGAGGTGAAACATTTACAAGCAGGGGCCTGGGAAATGAACCATTTGCAGGTTGTCTGTGTCCATTAGAGACATAAGTGCCAGACCAGGGATGAATTTCCTATTCCCCATCCACTTGTCCAAGTTCGACTTGAATTGAGGGGAGGAACTCTGCTTCACATGGATGGGGAGCCTGTTCCAGAGAAGGGGTAGTATCTGGGGTACATACCTCCCTCTCCAGCAGGTCTTATTTATATCATAGGCAAGGTTTAAAGTCTTTAGAATGGGTAACTGTGGTGCTGTTTGTTTTGGGGATATGCAGGAGGGCCATCAGAGTGGGGTATGACAATGCCTTGTGTACATCTCCTCTCAATGGCCTGTAGGAGACAGAATACAGGGATAGGGTCTTGAGGCAGTCTGCATAGGACATGTTACTTACGGCCTGTATTCCTTTAATGAATAACCTCTGTGGACGTTCCAATTGTTGAATATGCCTGGTTAGGTACATACTAAAGGGGGCATTGTACTCGATGATAGTTTTGATGAATGTCGAATACAGTGGAACAATGACTTCTTTGGACCTGGATGCCATACCCTTGCTTATAAGTTTCGCAACATAGAGTAATTTCCTTACTACTGTAGACACGTAATGATCAAAGGCTAGATTGCTGTCTATGTTTGTCCCCACGTCCCTGACTACTGGGTCAGTTCTTAGGGGTGTGTTGTCAGTATGGTATTTACCAGGAGTGGATAGCTTCTTGAATGATACTAGTATGCATTTCTTGGCATTTACTTTTACTCTATGACTCTGGCATCAGTTGTTTAAATTTGTCATCTCTTTCTGGATAACATTTGTGTCCGCTGGCGATTCATTGACAGCTCCTAATTTGTAATCATCTGCCTTTCATCAGTGCATAGCATGCCTGTAAGATTTCGATATAAAATTTAGATAAACTTAATTTTCCTTTCTCATATAATTATTTTGCAGTTCAATGTGAGAATACAGCCAAGTGTTGTTGCTTTTTTTCTATTACTTCACTGCTTCCCATTTCATTTTGTTGGTCATACTTGTTGGTTCACTGTTTTTGCATTTCACATTGATGATTACTAGTTTTCTGATGATTCTTTCTTGTTCATTGTATGTTGTAAATTTCTAAGGAGTAAGTTTTACACAGCAATATGAAGCTGTTCTTTTTTTTTGCCTTTGAGGAAAGGACAGTTGTGACAAGAGTACTACATTCATAAGTCTGAAATGATTGGTTAACGGTTTTAGATATTCCTTTCCCATTATGATGCTAACAGAAAGTTGTTTATTATAATCTTTTTTGTTTACCTTAAAATCCTGCATAACTTGACATCTGTTGTGTTTCCTCAGATGTCAGTTGGACATTAGGGTGAATCAACATTGCAGAGATGAACGTTTGTGTAGATTACATGAATGGCACAAAGTGATTGTGTTTTTCTCATTTTAAAGGAGATGGCTGCAAGTCTTAAAGCTCAGCTGGAGCAAGCAAGGAAATTAAAAGAAAGCCAGGCACAGGCTACTTCTGCAACCCCTGCAAGGCGAATGAGCAGTAAGGTATGATGCATTTTGCATTTTATGTAGCTGTTTGTCTTGTGTTAAAATTGTACCTGTAATATGTTAGAAATGCTTGTTTAAGGAACAGACAGAGGGCATAGGAAGATAATTATGAGTAAGGGTGCTAGTGTTGAAGCAGGTGGTATATCAGTGGCATCTTTAACAAAGCTGTGACACCTAGGTTGTCACATAGTTTGCCTGGGCTTATTGATGTATTAATCTGATGTTGTCTTTTCAGTCTGTCTCAAAGTTATAGTAGTTTAACATTACTTTATACCTGACAAAACTAGAAATGGACATTACAGCGCTATGGAACATATTGAGACAGTTTCAAATCTGTTCAGGATACAAAATTAATGAAGCTAAAACAAAGGCAATAGCTGTAAACTATGTACCCACATACAAATTCGTTCAGCAATATCCATGCTTATGAGGACGTGATAAAATGAAGTATTTAGGAGTATGGATTAAAATAATTCTGGTGTGGCAGCTAAGGATATGGGGGAAGAGACTAAACAAAAGAGAATACAAACACTGGAAAATGGAAGCTCCTATTATATGTATATCAGTAGTAAGATACAAACAGTTAAAATATTTATAGTCTCTTTAATCTTATACACAGGTTAGGCATATTTTTATCAACCAGAGGAGAAGTTGTGGATAGCAATTAATAAAGAGCTGAAGGATTTTGTCGGGGGGGGGGGGGCAAGAACCAAGTGGAATAAGTTTATTCTTCCAGTAGAACAGAGCATATTGGGATTACCCAATTTGAAGGAGCATTTCAAAGCAACGCAGTTAAGTCTCCTATACATAGCACAAGCAGAAAACTATAGTTCAAAGTGAAAAGACATGATGATGAAACAGGGTGGAAGCTCAAGGAACAAGTAGAGACTGGGATTTTTGATGCAGGCCTTTAAGGAGAATAACAGTAATCATACAGAATATTCTATTCATAAAGTAGCAGAAAGTATTCTTAGAACTAAACCAACATGGGAGTGGAGAAAGGGGATTCTGCCAATAAGGATGATTGCAATTATGGATACAGACAATAGCAAGAAGGGGCTGGAATTTACTGGAGAAAACTGGCAAAGGAACCAAGGTATTTGAGTAAATAACCAGAGAGGGAAAGGTAACAGAATGAAAATATGTCAAGAATTTATTTGGACTGCATGTTAGAGATTGCCTTCCTTATCATGGATTGATATCAAAGTAGAGGCAAAGAGAAAAAAATAGGGGAGTCCTAAATGAAAGACCACCACTGGTAGAGTTTTTAGTAGAATCTTAGCAGAAGTTGCCATTAAGAAAGTAATAATTAGTAGACCATATAAAATATTGCATGATAACTATGAGAATCAGTCAGAGGAGGTTAGAAAAGATTGGAAATAAAACAGTGTAAGAAACTTCGGTGTGTGAAAGATTTTCAGTCCGTATATCTCTAGTTAATTACTGTATATTAATCAGATCAGTCAATAGTAGTAGAAGTAACGAACTTAAACTCGCCTTAAGTAAAAAAAAAAAATATAAATAATAAATTGTACAGAATTACTAAGTATTCGAAAGTAATCCAAGCAAGGCAGGCAGTCTGTTTCCAGTCAAAAATCCTTTATTAAGTGCACAGACAAGCGATCCAAGTAAAACAAAAATAGAGTAGGAGTTTCCTCACAAGCTTTCTAAAGATATATATATATATATATATATATATATATATATATATATATCTACACTTTTTATCAGGCAAGGGAGTGGTTTATTGTGCTGTAAAACAAAGTGTTATTGGTACACGTTAAATTTACATCCCTTCCTCCATCAGTGTGACATTCGAGCTGGTCCTGCCCTACTTAGTAGCTGTCATAATAATACAACCCTTATGTACTTTAAATAAAATTTATAATGATATGGTACCTCTTACTTAACCAGATTATTAAGTAGATTATTAATTCTGTGATTTTATCCAAGACAATATACTACATGGCTGGAAATATATCAACCTTAGTCGATTTGGCAATCAAAAAATACATATAAATATATACATATACACTTTGCATGTAAAAAATCAATTGTAAAAATCATATTCTATTTTCATAACCTATTAGGTTCAAAGGTAGGTACTAGGCTATCGGCCCAAGGGCCTAAGTAAGCCTAGCCAACAAGGTTCCCTGGCTTACGCCACCCAAGAAAGTTAATTTCCTGTGCCCCTTTCGAGCAGAGCCACAGAAGTGATCCCCAGGGTGTATTTCCTATTTCCCATCAACTCATCATGATTTTTCTTGAAGAGTGCTAATGAGAAACTTTGCTTGACATAGATTGGTAGCTTGTTCCAGAGTATAGGAAGTCTCTGGGACAGGAATCTATCCCTCCAGCATGTCCTATTTATTGTGGTGACAAGGTTTAGGTCCCTAGAGCGTGTAGTTCACAGGGATTGGAATTTCTTTAGGTGTAGCATGTCCAACAGCTCTGGGTTTAACATAGCTGTATATGTTAGGCAGAGATCTCCTCAGAGTAGGCGATGTGCTACAGAGTAAAGCTGGAGTTTTTTGAGATGGTCAGTGTAGGGCATCTGTTTTGAGGCCAGTAATCCTCTTTGTGAGGTACTTCTGTGGCCTTTCCAGCTGCTGCAGATGTCTTGTGAGGTACATTCCAACAGGGGAGTTGTACTCTATAATGGGTCTAATGAGTGCCGAGTAGAGGGAACATTGACCTCTCTTTTCCTGAATGTGAACCCTTTTGTGATGAGGTGTGCCACATAGAAGGATTTCCTGACTACTGTGGCGATGTGATTATCAAAGGAAAGACTACTGTCCACCTGGGTCACACATTCTGCGTTAAGTAGACTGTCGTTTATGTGGTAGTTAATGGGTACAGAGTTTTTATCAAAGGGGATGACAATGCATTTTTTGGCATTGAGCTTGAGGCCATGGCTCTGACACCAGCCATCTGTCTCAGTGAGGCCCCTTCTGTAGGATGTCCACATCATTTGGGGACTCTACTATGGCTCCTGGTTTGCAGTCATCTGCGAACTTCATTAGCCAGAGGCCTTCTGTGTTAGCTTGTACTTCAGAGAAGTAGATACCAAATAGGAGAGCCCCAGGACTGAACCGTGTGGTACTCCACTTGTCGCTGGATAGAAGTCAGATTTGGAGTCTGCAACTTTTGCAGTGTGGGTTCTGTCAGTGAGCCATTTGGCAACCCATCTTATGACGTAGGGATTTATACCTAGCTTAGTGAGTTTAGCTGCAATTCCAGAATGGGGGATGGTGTCGAAAGCCTTGGTGAAGTCAAGATAGGCTGTGTGAACCACCTTACCCTCGTCAATGGCTTTGGTGACTGCCTCAAAGAAGTCGATCAGGTTCAGAAGGCATGATCTGCCTTTCACAAACCTGAACTGGGTGGGGTCCAGAGTTTGGAGATTACCAATGTCTTTGTTTATGAGTTCCATAGGTTCATAGGTAGGTATTAGGCTATCTGCCCAAAAGCATTTATAAGCCTAGCTGGAATGTGTTGGCTTTCGCCGCCCCCTTAGATTAGTTCCCTGTGCCACTGTCCAGCAGAGCCACTGAAGTGATCCCCAGGGTAAACTTTCTGATGTTCTTCGTGTTTCACTGTTGCAGTTATTACATTTGTTTGTGTTATCAGGAGGGGGATGGGAACCCCTGATCCAAGGTAATTAAGTCTTCGGCCATTTTGAGCATCTGTTTTTTTGGGCATGGAGGCCTGTCCATGTGGCTGGTGAACTTGTTTCTTTGCCTTTAAAGGTGTTTTAGTCTTTGCCTTTGAAGTCAGTTTAATATGTAATTGTTTAGGTCTGAATACACCCTCAGAAGCCGATGCCTGCTCAGCAGCTCCGGACCCATCTGAGGGAATAATCTCCGAGGCTCCAATACCTTGAGTTTCCAGCGGCCTGGCCGACTCCACGTGGGAGTCTGTAGCAGCCTGCGACTCTAAAGTAGCGGGCGTCAGGGGCTGCGAAAGTGCCTCACTGAGAACCGGCGACTTGCTTAGGAGAAGCTTCGTTGTCGGTTTTGGACCTCGGTTGCCTGTCTTTTTCTTTTTCTTTTTCTTTGCATTTTTTGTGAACTCCGGTAGTCGGATGGCTATCCGATGACATTGTATAATTAAATCTTCACCCAAAATAGCTTAATGCAAAATTGTATCGACGCTTAATAGTGTGTTGGTTAAATCTAGCACAAAACCGACAACTAGAAACGTCGTGGTCAGGGCCTAGGCAAGGAATACAGTAAGAATGAAAGTCCTTATGAGGTATTTGCTTCCCATAAGAAATACAATTATTAACTTTTTCTGACATTGGTCTGGAGCAAGAAAAAAGTTTCCCCAGTGGGGTACTTAGCTTTTAATGAAGACTTCGGATCTGAAACGCGAACATGAAAATCTCAGGAGTCGGCCGACCGACACTTGCAAACTGCTTCTGCTTCGGGCACCGCGCGGCAAGAAAGACTGAAGAAAATGGCGTTGGCTGCACCTTTTATACCCCTGACGACCTGATGTCAGGGAAGAGGCGACAGCAACCAACGCAGGACCCAAGACTTTGGAATTCAGGCCGACTGAGGGCAACCTGCCAGCAGGATAACCCAAATGTAATGACTGCAACAGTGAATACACGCAAACATCTACATTTATGGTACGTGTACACACCTGTACTTTTCCCATCCACTCATCAAGGTTTCTCTTGAAGAGTGAGGAGCTCTGCCTAATGTAGATTGGAATCTTGTTCCAAAGCATGGGAATCTCTGGGACAGGAATCTATCCCTCCAGCACGTCCTGTTTATTCTTGTGGTGAGGTTTAGATCCCTAGAGCGTGTGGCTAGAGAGGATATGGTTTTCTTTAGGTGGAGCATGTCCATCAATTCTGAGTTGGACATGGCCTTGTATGCCAGGCAGAGATCACCTCTAAGTAGGCGGTATGCAGCCGAGTACAGCTGGAGTTTCTTCAGTCGAGTTGCATAGGGCATCTGTTTGAGGCCAGTGATCGTCTTGTTGAGGTACTTCTGAAGTCTTTGCAGCTGTTGCAGGTGTCTTGTAAGGTACATCTCAAATGGAGCGTTGTACTCTATGATGGTTCTGATGACTGATGTGTAGAGGGGCACAATGACCTCTTTTGATCTGGATGCAAACCCTTTTGTTATTATTTATAAGGAGACATATTTTTGATGAAGTAACGCTTGTAACAGTCTAGTCAGACTATTGTTTACCACTTGCATATGCACTTTAAACTTATAGTACTGTCTCCTTAAGTGATATATTTGTATAATAAAGAATTATAGCTGCCTACATTGTCTATTAATTGATTGCTAATTGTTCTATTATGAAGTGTTTTCCCGCGTATATGAGTATTTAACTGCAAAGCGTTTGAATTAATGTTATCTGATGAAGCGTAGGTTACACTACGCGAAAGCGCTCCTCCTTTTTTGTACATTATTAAATTGCATTTGGATTTTATTTGGTGTTCGAGATTCATTGCAGTATATTATTGTGGCTAGATCTTCCATTATTTTCTTCCTTTTGTGATTAGGTGGGCCACATAGAAGGATTTTCTAACCACTTTGGCAATGTGATTATCAAAGGAGAGATTACTATCTACTTGGGTCCCCAGATCCCTTATTATGTCTTCTGTATTTAGGGGGCTGCCACCTATGTAGTGGTTTGTAGGTACTTTGTTTTTTCCTAAGGAGATGACTGTGCACTTTTTGGCATTTAGCTTGAGGCCATGGTTTTGACACCAGGCATCTGTCTCAGTGAGACCCTTTTGGAGGATAACTGTGTCAGCCGGAATTATAGCCCCTAGTTTGCAGTTGTCTGCGAACTTGGTCAACCATAGTCCTCCTGTGCTTGCCTGTACCTCTGGGAAGTATATGCCGAACAGGAGGGGTCCTAGGACTTAGCCCTGGGGAACGCCACTTGTAACCGGTTTAGAATCAGACCTAGCTCCTGAACTCTTACCATGTGGGTTCCGTCCGTGAGCCAGTTGGCAGCCCATCTCGTGATTTATGGGTTTATGTTCAGGATGGTGAGCTTGTCTATAATACCAGAATGGGGAATGGTGTTGAAGGTCTTTGCGAGGTCTAAGTAGGCTGTGTGGACCACCTTTCCCTCGTCTGTAGCCTTGGTAACTGTCTCAAAGAAGTCCACTAGGTTTAGGAGGCATGAGCAGCCCTTAACAAAGCCGAACTGGGTAGGGTCCAGTATTTGGAGGTTCCCATTGTCTCTGTTAATGAGATCCATGATGATGTGCTCTATAGCCTTGTAGACCAAGCTAGTCAGGCTTATAGGGCGATAGTTCCCGGGGTCTGTTGTGGCTCCACCTTTGTGGAGCGGAATAACCGTTGCTGTGTGCCACTCTATGGGCACATAGCCTGTGGAGAGGCTGAGTTTGAACAGTGTGTTTAGGTGAGGGGGTTAGTTCATCTCTGAGCTTGTGTAGGACACAGCCTGAGACACCGTCCGGTCCCATTGATGCTGTGTTTTCGGCTTTGGAGAGGGCTGTTTTAACCTGAGTGTCTGTGATTTTAGGGGTACTACATTCTTCTGGTATGGTTATGGGCCCTTCTGGGGGTGAGAGGGGGGTGAAGTTTGCACTGAACCTGTCTGCCAGGATGTTGGCGATATCGGTCGGTTCAGTGTATTTTGTGCCATTCTGCACTAACTCCGAGCAGATCTGAGAATTGCCACTTAGATTCTTGACATAGCTAAAGAATGCCTTGTGGTTATCTTTGGATTCCTTGGCAATTTTTCTTTTGAAGTTAGCCTTGGATGATTCTATGAGGGATCATAGTTTCTTGCTGATACTGATCAGGGATGTCTTCTCTTCTTGGGATTTTACTTTTTTCTGTACTAGTTTTCTCCTTCTATTGTATAGCTTGTTTATGGCAGTGTCCACCTGACTGGTTTCCTTTTCTTGGAGGAGTGAGTCTTGGTTTTGCTTGGGATAGCACGAACCATGCATTCTTGTAGGTGCCCGTAGAGTGCATTAGTAAAGGATTTTGTAGCTTGGGCAGCGTTATCCTTTAGCATGGGGGATTTGAAACTTTCCACCTCGGTCTTAAGTCACGTGAAGTTTGCTTTTGAAAAGTTTTTCACAGTGGTTTCTTTGACCGGGGGTGGGGGCGGAATGTGGATATCCAGAGTGATTAGTTTATGGTCAGATCTAACCAGCAAGGGGTTGACCTCCGGTGTGGAACACCGGTCATCCATGTTGGTGATGACCAGGTCCAATATATTGTCACCTCTGGTGGGGGTGTTGACCAGTTGATCCCGGGTGTTTGAGTTTATGAATTCTAGAAAATGTTGGACAAGGGAGTTAGTGCTTGATTAGTTCTCCCAGTTAATGTTTGGGTAATTGAAATCACCCAATATCAGGGTGTTTGGTAGGACCTTTATGTTTCCCAGTGTTTCCAGAAATGTGGAATGGGGTCCTGGGACATGGTGGGTGATCTGTAGCAAGCAACAATTTGAATTGCAGTTCTGCCTATTGTTAGTTGCACATGGATGATCTCTGAAGCATCGTGCTGTGCCACTAACCTGGAGGTGAGGGTATCCGTGATGAATATGGATACGCCGCCGCCATTTGTATTTCGGTCCAGGTTTTGTGGCCAGAATGTATTGTATGAGTTGTAGCCTGGTAGTGCTGGGGTGCTCTCTGGAGCCTTAAACCAGGTTTCTGTTACTGCACATATATCAATTTTCTCCATACTGAGGAGTGCCTCAAGTGCATGCATTTTGAGGTTTAGACTTCTGGCATTGAGTAGCATTACCCTCAGTTTTTTGTTACTTGTGCTATTTACGGCAGTGGGTTTGTCTTTTGAGCCTTGCCTAAAAAGGCACTATGGGGGTGGCAAGAGCCTTGGCTAGTATTCGAAAGCCTAAGTGTGACAGGTGCAAGCCGTCTCTAGCGAAGCAGAATGGCTTGTCGAGCATGTCATACCAGGCTGACAGACACTGGATCCCCTTTGAGTGACACCAGAAGCTTACCCAGTTGTTGAAATTGATAATTTTGTCTTTATACCTTGGCATCCTTCTTGGTGAGGACAGGATGCTACTCGGGGATAGGGTCATACCGGTCTGGGCTACGTGATCAGAGAGCTCTTCAATGTCTCTTTTCATGTAGTCCAGGGAGGTACAGCTCAGGTCATTCACACCAACATGGACAATGACAGAGTCGTATTTGTACTTGTTCTGGAGTGACCGCTTGTGTTATGTGGTGGATCATGGCACCCGACAGGCAGCTAATAGTAACCTTCTCCTTGTTCAGCCTAGTGAGTGGGATGTCAGTGTACCTGACTATAGAGTCACCCATTACTAGTGTGTTGGGTATGTTATTTTGCCTTAAGGGCTGTGATTGCGTGGCACACTGGTTTTGTGAAGTATGTGTTTCATGGTTTGTGTTGGGGGGGGTGGGGGTTGCTTGGATGTCTGCTTTGGAGATCTCTGTTGCTTTTACAGATTTTTATTTAGAGCCTCCAAGTATGTGTATTTATGTGTGTTTTTTGCCGGTGCTGGTTTCATAGGTCTATGTGAGACTGGTGGTGTGATGCAAGGAATTCCCTTCTCCTCTTGTCTGTCTGGTCCACTCTTGGGTTGAAAGAGCTTAGCCTCCAGTTTGGCTGTATAATTGCATCTCATGCATGTATTAGTGTTTGGTGGTAGGAGGAGAAGGTTGTCTGTGTACATGAGGCATTGCCTCAAAATGCCCACATTCACCATTTGGACCGGAGAGTACACCTGAAACTGCCCTTTGGACATGCCTGGATAGGTACAGTGAGCTGTTTTACTGATTGGCTGGTAAGGTCGAATAGAAAGCCTTGTCCTTCCCTACATTATAGGGGGGGGGGGGGTTTAGTGCTAAAGTTTATTAGTGCTTGGTATGAGTTTTGAGTAAGTGCCGGACTGAGAAGTGAATGGTTTGAGTTCTTAAGTTGAAAGTTTGTCTAGGTCCAAGAAAAAAATTGAAGAGTAATCTTTGTGGAGCCGGGAATAGTTATACCCTAGCTAACCGGCGCTGCCTGGTGCGCAAAACCGCGCTAATGCGGATTTTATAGCAGGGAAATGAAAGAGAGAGAAATTAGCCCAAAAGGGCCAATAAACTACTAATTTCTAGGCTGAAACGGTTCCTCAAAGCTTCCCTCTCTCACAGGTGAACAGAGAAACTTCCTTCTATCCAAGTAAGGTATGGGCAAGCACAGAAATTTGTAACACAGCCCTGAATTCAGCACTAACCTGAAAACTGGACTATACTAGCTTAGAAAGGTGGGAAAACAAGTATATTTTTTTGTTTTTTTTCAGATGATGAAATGTTCCATGGCCTTGTAGACCAGGCTCGACAGGCTAATATGGCAATAGTTCCCAAGATCAGTGGTGGCTCCCCCTTTGTAGAGTTGGATAACTGTTGCTGTGCACCATTCAGTGGGCACAAAGCCTGACATGAGACTATGATTGAATGTGGTGCTTAGGTGGGGAGCCAGATGTTCTTCGTGTTTCACTGTTGCAGTTATCACATTTGGATTATCTGCTTGCAGTAGCCCTCAGTCGGCCTGATTAACAAAGTCTTGGGTCCTGCGTTGGTTCCTATCTTTTCTTCTGTGACATGAGGTTGTCAGGGGTATAAAACATGCAACCGACGCCATTACATCAGTCTTTCTTGCCGTGCGGTGCCTGAAGCAGAAGCAGTTCTCAAGTGACAGTCGGCGGACTCCTGAAATTTTCGTTTTCGAGTTTCAGAACCGAAGTCTTCAACTAAAAGACAAGTACCTCATTGGGGAAACTTTTTCTTGCTCTAAACCGATGTCAGTAAAAGTAAATAATTGCATTACTTGTGGAAAGCAAATACCTCATAAAGATTTTCATTCGTACTGTATTCCTTGCCTAGGCCCTGACCACGATGTACCTCGCTGTCGGTTTTGTGCCGTATTTAAACCACGAATTATCCATCGTCGGAATAGTTACGCTCCTAAATATTTTGGTGCTCAGTTCAATTATCCTGATATGTCTTCAGTAAGCCATCCGACTACCGACATTCCGAAAAAACGCAAAGATAAATACAGAGACAGGCCGCCAAGGTTCAAAGCTGCCGACGATGCTTCTCCTAAACTAGTCGCCAGTTCACCGGTACTCAGTGAGGCGCTTTCGCAGCCCCTGATACTTCAGATTTGCAGGCCTCTACTGAGACCCATTCAGAGTCCGGTATGCCGCAAGATGCTTCAACTGTGGAACCTGCGGATGTCTCTACCTTGGATGGGTTCGGAGCCGCTGTGCAGGCACCGGCTTCTGAGGGTGTATTCAGGCCTACTGACTTGCATATTATACCAACGCCATCTTCTTCTTCAAGGCCTAAAACTTGAACCATGCCTAGAAAACTGACGCCCAGACCACATGGCCAGGCCCCTATGCCTAAAATACAAATGATAAGAATGGCTGAAGACCTTATTACTTTAATCAGGGGAAGCCAATCTTCCCCCTCTGAGAGATCTAGGACTGAGTTTGCTTATGATACTTCTGATCAGGATTCTGAATTTTCTATTTCTTCTGATGACCAGGATTAACCCTCATCTATCTATGAGGATTCTGATGCAGAGGACTCTATTCCATCTGCATTCCCCCCAGAGGATTTTTATTTTGGTGAAACCTTACATACCCTCAGGGAGTATTTTCGTTCGGAAAGTCAGGATTTCTCTGATTCTAAAAAGAGGCTTAGGGATTTCTTACTCCTGCCCCAACACAGGCCTTTAGCCATACTTCCTGTACTAGACATTGTTGATGATGCCTTTTCAGAATCTAGCTTGGCCCCTGACTGTTTGCCTCCTGTCTTAAAAAACCTGGTAGATATTACAGGTTTCTTGACTCTCACAAGTTCCTTTTTAAAAACCCTACTGCGGATCCTGAGACCATTTCACAGGGACCCAAGTGCATTAAAGCTACTACTGCCAAAAATCCTACCCCCAGTGATAGAGACTCCAGGGTGCTGGATAGATGGGTAAGAAGGTATACACTTCTGCAGCTTTGGCCATTAGGGCCTTAAACTGCCAGTTTCATATGTTAAAGTATCAGCAGCATATTATTGGATTGCTTAAACAGAAAATGATGTTGATTCCTGATTGTGCTGAAAATAAGGATTTACAGGATTTACTGCATTCAGCTGAACAAGTTGGAAAACATATTTTGCAATGTGGTTTTGATTCACTAGAGGCTTCTTGCAGGGCTGCTGTAACTGGGTCTGTACTTAGAAGGCATGCTTGGCTTAAGGAGCAATCCTTGCCAGATTATGTTAAAGCAAAATTACTCGATGCTCCCTTAAACCAGGACCGCCTGTTTGGCAATAAGGCAGAAGAAGTTCTTAAAAAAATGGAGGAAAAAGCTAAATCTATGCAAACTGTTAAAGATATTTTACAAGTACAAGCTCCAAGGTTTAGTAGGCATTGGCCTTCCAAGAATTGGTCCTTTCCTGCCTCTTCTAGACCTTCTCAGTCCAAACCCAGAGCCAGCAGAGCTCCCAGGCTTCAGTCCCAGGGTACGCACCGGTCTAAGCAGTGGGGGGCCTCCACTTCCAATTCTGGGAGTAATAAAACTCTCCCCTATGGTAAACTGTCTCACTGACTTCTTTTTAAAACTGCCAAGCACTTCTCAACTGACTGCTCATTTGGGGGAAGATTGCTCTTCATGCAAAAAACTGGGAACTCATTACCGAGGACAAATGGGTTTTAAACATAGTGTCCAGAGATACACATTTCACTTCCACACATTACCAACACCAAGCGGGTGGCCAGATCTACCCCCAAATCATTGGGCAGAGCCCCAAAAGCAAGTATCTTTTCTCTTAAGCATGGGGGCTATTCAGTTGGTACCAGAGGAGGAAAAGGGACAAGGTTTCTACTCAAGACATTTCCTGGTACCCAGAAAAGACAATTCATGGCATTGTATGTTGGACCTGTGTACTCTAAACACCTTTTTGGTGATTCCAAAATTCAAGATGCTGACTCTTCACCTCTTGCTCCCTATGCTAGGCAAAGACGCCTGGTTGGCAAACTCGATTTAAAGGAGGCATACCTGCACATCCCAATCAGGGAATCTTGCAGAAGATATCTACGCTTCAAAACAGGCTTACATGCAGTATCAGTTCTCTGCACTGCCCTTTGGCTTATCTACTGTGCCCAGGGTATTCACAAAGTGCCTAGCTCCAGTCTTTGCATTTTGCAGGCAAAGAAATATTCAGATATACCCATACCTGGACGATTGTCTAATTCAGGCAGAAAGCCAGGACATACTTTTGAATCATATGGGCTTTATACAAAGGGTGCTAACTTGTCTGGGGTACGCCATAAATGAAAAGAAATCACACCTGGTACCCTGTCAACAAATTATATTCCTGGGAGCAAGCTTGAATACAACTTCCCAGATGGCTTTCCTTACACCAGAGAAACAAATTCATTTGACAACCTACTTCAAACAAGTGGCCACAAAAACCCTGCCATCTGCAAGGCAGATACCTCAAGCCCTGGGGTTCATGGCCTTCTGCATTCTTCTAATTCCATATGCAAGACTGCATATGAGGAAACTACAGTAGTATCTAAAAAGCCTATGGTGTCAACATTCTCAGGATCTAGAAGCAATGATTCCTATCATACCTTGCATACGCCTAGAGTTCCTTTGGTGGGCAGAGGCCTGCCACCAAAACAAGGGAGTACGATTCACACTACCCCCTGCCTCCCAAACCCTAACAACAGACGCATCAGACTATGCATGGGGGGGCACACCTGGCAGGGAAGTGCATTCAGGGCAAATGGAACCCAAGTCAAATGCACCTGCATATCAATCAAAAAGAAATGTTAGCTGTACAAAATGCTCTGACAGCCTTCAAGGACCACATTATTCCAGGACAGTTATGTGGTACATAAACAAGCAGGGGGGGTACACATTCTTACCCCCTCTGCAGACTAGCCCTGGCATTGTGGAACACAGCCCTGAGATACCAAGTGCATCTACAAGCTCAATTCCTGCCAGGAAAACTAAATACACTGGCAGACGAACTAAGCAGAAACCTCATGGAACCAAGGATTTTCAACATGTTGACAAGCAAATGGGGGAGCCCAGATATAGACCTGTTTTCGTCCAATCAGAACTGTCAATTGGACAAATTTTGCACAAGGACTCCCCACAAGCAAGCTTGGAAAGTGGATGCTCTGTCCTTCAGCTGTAAAAAAACTATCAGTTTATGCATTTCCTCCTCTGCCTCTGCTATCCAAAGTACTACTAAAGATCAAACAAGACAAACTAAGTATGATTTTGATTGCACCAGTCTGGCCACGCCAACACTGGTACTCCCTCTTGCGCAGTGTGTCACTGTTGGCCCCAGGGCACCTGCCTCAGACTCCTACCCTATTGTCTCAGCAGGAGAACCAGATTCTGCTCCCTCAGCTTCAAACACTGAACCTAGCAGCCTGGCTAATTACCTAAGCTCTACTTTACCATCCCTCAATAAACCAGTGATGGATATTATTTTAGAGGCAAGGAGGCCTAGTTCTAGAAAATGTTATGCTGAGAAATGGAAAAGGTTTTGTGCCTGGAACCAATCTCAAGGGATGAGCTCAGCAGTACCCAATTTACCTTAGATTTTACAATACTTAATTGAGATGCTTCACAAGGGCCTGTCTTTCTCCGCCATCAAATTTCATGCCTCAGCCATTTCAGCTCATTATGACACAGAAACTCCCCTCTTCTCTTATCCACTGCTCAAGCAGTTCCTCAGAGGGGCCAAAAATTTATGACCACCCAGGAGAGCTCCAACTCCAGCCTGGGACCTTAACTTTGTATTGGAGAACTCACTCTTCCCCCTTTCGAGCCAGCTGCTGCTGCAGATTTAAAATTCCTTTCTTGGAAAACAGCTTTCCTTTTAGCAATAACTTCAGCAAGAAGGGTATCTGAATTACAGGCCCTTATGGCAGTGGAGCCTTTCATCATCTTTCATGCAGACAAGGTGTCCCTCAGGGCCAATCCCTCCTTCATGCCCAAGGTGGTATCCAGTGTGGCCCTTAATCAGTCCATTCATTTTCCAACCTTCTTTCCTAATCCACAGAACAAAGGGGAACGGATACTGCACTCATTAGATGTGCACAAACAACCTAAATTCTACTTGGACAGGACTAAACCTCAAAGGAAATCTGAACAACTTCTGGTGGCATTTGCTGCAGGGGCAGAGGGGAAGGCTATTTCAAAGCAAACCATTTCCAGATGGATAGGCCATTGCATTCATTTCTGCTACAAGCACCATGGAAAACCTATCCCACAGGGGATCGGACCCCACTCAACCACGGCTGCATCTACCTCTACAGCTTTCTCAGAGGCGTCCCTTCCAGGGACATCCTAGAAGCTGCTACCTGGAGTTCTGTACATACTTTCACCAAGCATTACCATCTGCTAATTTTCTCTAAATCCAGAGCTGGCTTTACCACTGCAGTTTTGCAAGGTCTTATAGCTGGTCCTAATGCTATCTAATTGCCTCCTCCCATCCTTAGCTTTGGGAATCTATCCAAATGTGATGACTTCAACAGTGAAACATGAAGAACACAGTACAGTTGTGTACACTTACCATAAATGTAGATGTTCGAGTGTGTTCACTGTTGCAGTCCTTGTTACCCTCCCTCTGGCCCCCTTTCTTCTTTGGGCTATACCTCTACTCTCCTTTACTATGCTCAAATGCTTTTTGGTGTATTTGCTTTTTTTGTGTGGGAGGTATAACCTTGTATATTTATACATTTAATTGCTTCCCATTGGGGGCACCTGACATCTGGGGCAAGAAAAACTGATGTAATGGCGTCAGCTGCATGTTTTATACCCCTGACGACCTGACGTTACAGAAGAAGGGACAGCAACTGACGCAGGACCCAAGACTTTGTTAATCAGGCCAACTGAGGGCTCCTGCAAGCAGATAACCCAAATGTGATGACTGCAACAGTGAATACACTCGAACATCTACATTTATGTTAAGTGTACACAACTGTGCTTTCATTCTGAAGTTTGTGTAAAACGCAGCCTGGGATGTTGTCCAGTCCCATGTATGGTGTGTTTTTGGTTTTAGAGAGTGCAGCTTTTACCTGCATAGATGTGATTACAGGGACTCTGCATTCTTCCTGTATATAGATATGGGCCTTTTAGGGGTTGAGAGGCGGGTAAAGTTAGCACTGAGCCTATCTGCTAAGATGTTGGCAATATCAGTTGGTTCTGTAATTTCCGTGCCGTTGTGCTGTAACTCAGAGCAGATCTGGATGTTGCCATTGAGATTCTTGACATAGCTATAGAATGCTTTGTGGTTGCCCTTAGAATCAATTTTGTTTTTGTAGCTAGCTTTGGTGAATCTTATAAGGGATCTCAGCTTCTTACTGAGGCTGACCATGGAGCTCCTCCACTCATGGGATTTTACTCTCTTTTGCAAACGTTTCTTCCTTCTTTTGTAGAGTTTGTTTATGGCTGGGGACCACCAGATTGGCTTCCTTTTTTTGGAGGATAGCATCTTGGTTCTGTTTGGGATAGCATGATCCACGCAGTCGTGTAAGTGCTTACAGTGTGCATTTACGTAGGATTCAGCAGTCGTAACTGTATTGTCCATCTGCATGGGTGTCATGAAGTTTGTCACTTCTGTCTTAAGAAGCATGAAGTTGGCTTTGGAGAAATTTTTTACCATGGTTTCCTTAATGGTGGCTGGGGGCAGGATGCGGATATCTAAGGTGATTACCTTATGGTGTGATCTGACCAACGAGGAGTTGACTTCAGGTGTGGAACACCGGTCACTCATGTTGGTAATGACTAGGTCTAGGATATTGTTGCCCCTGGTGGGGGTGTGGATAAGTTGATCCAGGGCATTGGAATATATGAATTCCAGAAAGCATTGAGCGAAGGAGTTGATACATGAGTAGTTTTCCCAGTTAATGGTGGGGTAGTTGAAATCGCCCATTATTAGGGTGTTTGGTTGAACCCTAATATTTTCCAGTATATCAAGAAAAGAGGAGTGGGAATCCTGGGGAATGGTGGGGATCTGTAGCAAGCTACAATTTGGATTGCAGTTTTTCCCGAGTTAGTTGCACTTGGATAACCTCAGATGCATTATGCTGCACAACTAGCCTGGAGGTATGGATATCCTTAATGAATATGGACACACCTCCACCTTTGTTGTTCTGGTCCAGGTTAGATGGCTGAAAAGTGTGGTATGAGTTACAGCTTGATAATGCAGGGGTCCTCTTTGGAGCCTTGAACCAGGTCTCAGTCACTGCACAGATATCGATGTTCTCCATTTTAAGGAGTGCATCGAGTTAGTGCATTTTGAGATTTAGACTTCTAGCATTGAGTAGCATTATCTTCAGTTTTTGCTTGCCTGTTCCTGTTAAGGTGGTGAATTTGTCATTTGAACCTTGCCTAAAAAAGGCACTATAGGGGTGGCAAGACCCTTAGCCAGTGTCCGGAATCCCAGGGGAGACAGGTGCAGGCCATCTCTGGCAAAGCATCGTGGTCTGTCGACCATGTTGTCCCAGGCCAACAGATACTGGATCCCTTTAGAATGACACCAGAAGCTTAGCCAATTGATGAAGTCAATGCTTTTGTCCTTGTACTACGGTATCATTCTGGGCAATGGCAGGATGCTACTCAGGGCTAGGGTCATATCTGCCTGGGCTACAAGATTGTAGAGCTCTTCATGATGTCCTTCATGGATGCATCTGCAGTCATAACAAATGGGTTGTCCTGTCGTCAGGCAGCCCTTCGGTCGGCCGGATTCCAAAGTCTGGGTCCGGCTTCGGCTGATGTCGCACTTCACCCGACGTCATCTCTGCTGGTCTTCGGGTATAAAGGCATCAGCCGACGCCATTTTCCCCAGTCTTTCTTGCCGCGTGGTGCCCGAAGCAGAAGCTGTTCGCAAGTGCCGGTCGGTCAGATCCAGAGATTACTACTACCGAATACTACTTCGAAGACTTCTAAAAAGCTAAGTACCCCGTTGGGGACTCTTTCTTGCCTCAGCCGATGTCAGAAAAAGTCAATAACTGTTTAACTTGTGGGAAACAAATACCTCATAAAGATTTCCACTCTTACTGTCTGCCTTGCTTAGGCCCAGACCACGACGTAGCAGCCTGTTCGGCCTGTGCTTCCTTCAACCGACGAACGCTTAGGCGTCTGAGTTTGCTGAACAGTTTTTCGGCTCAGATTTTGCGTACATTATGCCGTCGGATCCTCCGACTACCCAAATTGTTAAAAAACGCAAAGAAAAAGACCGACACTCGCGGTCCGCGGTTTCGGCCGAAACCACGGTTAAGCAAGCCGCGAGTGTCTCAGTTTCGGCCGAAACCGAGAAAACTGGTCAATCTTCAGCCGAATCCATGACTACTACTGAGGCTCCTGCTACCTTAGTTGAATCGGCCTCAGAAATTTTGCCTACAACTGTGGTTCCTAGTGATTTATCAGACACCATCCCTTTGGATGTCTCTACCCCAGCACGTGGTGCTGCTAGGCCTCCTGCAGCCATGTCTATTAAGGCCTTTGCCAGGGCTAAAGCAGCCAAATCAGTGCCTGTTAAGCCCCCCTCACACAGGCCCACTTCAAGTTCACAAATGCTTACTCTGGCAGAAGATTTAATATCCTTAATTAGGGGATCCCAATCTCACCCAGACAGGGCCTCTCAGTCCCCAGAAAAGAGACCTAGAGCAGAGCCCCCCGAGCCAGTGTCCTCTGATGATTCTGCGGATGACTCAGACATTACAGACCAGCCAGAGGCTCCTTTTTCTACTTATGAAGATTCCGATGCTGAAGAATCCATTCCAGCTGCCTCTCCACCAGAGGAATTTTCCTTTGGGGAAACCTTACATGCCATGAGAGAACAATTCCAATGGCAGGGACAAGATTTCTCAGATTCAAGAAAAGGCTTAGGACTTTTCTGCACTTACCACAACATAGGCCCTTAGCTATACCTCCTGTACTGCCTGTTGTGGATGATGCATTTAATGATGTTTGCACTGCTCCTGATTCTTTACCTCCAGCCCCTGCCAAACCAGATAGATTTTACAGGGTGCCAGACACTCATCACCACCTATACAAGGCCCCATTTGCAGATCCCGAAACTATATCCCAGGGGCCTAAGGCAGTAGCCTCGACCACAGCAAAAAACCCTATTCCTTCTGAAAGGGAATCCAGGTCCTTAGAGATGGGGAAAAAGTTTACACCTCTGCTACTCTCTCAGCTAGAGCTTTAAACTGTCAGTTTCATATGATCCAATACCAAGAGTTTATGCTTGATCAGTTAACTAAAAACTGTCCTCTGATGAATCCTTAGATAAGAAATATGTATTAGAAATGGTGAATAACATCCAACAGGTTAGTAACCATTCCTTAAAATGTGACTATGATGCACTGGAGGCTTCATTTAGATCAGCCATGACTGGCACAGTGATAAGAAGGCATGCATGGTTGAAAGAACAGGTCTTACCGGATCATGTTAAAGCAAAGCTGTTAGATGCTCCTATGGATAAGGCCAGTCTATTTGGTACACCTGCCCAGCAAGTAATGAAGAAAATGGAAGAAAAGGCAAAATCTGTACAAACAGTTAAAGATTTCTTACAGGTTCAGCCCCCAAGGTTTAGCAGGAACTGGCCTGCCAAAAATTGGTCCTTTCCAGACTCCACAAAATCCCAAAGGGGCAGGAATAGCGCTCTAGAGGCAGAAATCAATCCAGAGGAGGTGCCTACAGAGGACGACAGTGGCAAGGCAATAACCGAGGCACAGACACAACCACTGCCACTGCAGCAGGACAATCACAGTGACTTGGCTCTGACACCGCCTACCAGGGAGAAAATAGCAGCACCTTTAGGCGGAAAGTTAGCCTTATTTTCGAAAAATTGGCACTATATCACAAAAGACAAGTGGATTTTGCAAACCATAGACCAAGGCTACCGGTTCCACTTCCACACCTTACCAGTAAAAGAGGAATGCCAAACCTACCTCCAAATCAAAAATAGAAGCTCTACAGCAGATAGCGAAATTAACAAGGATGAGAGCTGTGGAAAGAGTACCAATAACAGAACAGGGCAAAGGATTCTACTCCAGACTCTTCCTAGTACCAAGAAAAGAGAAAAGTTGGAGACCTATTCTCGACCTGTCCGTCTTAAACACATACATCATTGTCCCAAAATTCAAAATGCTGACCCTACAGCAACTTCTTCCCATGCTGGGCAAGGAGTGTTGGCTGGTAACTCTAGATCTCAAGGAGGCATACCTGCACGTCCCCATTCGACCAAATTGCAGAAGATACCTCAGATTTCTTGCAGGATCAGAGCACTATCAATTCTCAGCATTGCCCTTTGGCTTATCTACTGCCCAGAGTATTCACAAAATGCCTGGCATCAGTAATCGCTCACTGCAGACTACAGGGAATCCAAATTTATCCATACCTGGACGACTGCCTGTTACAAGCGGACAACAAAAGCAAGCTGACAACAGATTTACAAAGGGTCATTTACTTGCTACAAGCCCTGGGATACACAGTCAATTTACAAAAGTCAAGGCTGATACCATCCCAAACAAGAACATTCTTGGGCGGAATTGGACACAGTAAAACAAATGGCATTCCTAACTGCAGAAAAACAAAAGGAACTCCCTCTTTACTTCTTGGCATTAACAAAGCAGAACAAACTAACAGCAAGAAAAGTTCTGCAGGCCTTGGGCTTCATGGCATCATGCATAATCTTGGTCCCACTTGCCAGACTGCATATGAGAAAGCTACAGTGGTACCTAAAGAATTTATGGTCTCAGCACAGGCACAGCTTAGAAACAGAAATCCCACTAATCCCATGCCTAACACAGGAGTTCCTATGGTGGGCTCAAGCATGCCAGTCAAACCCAGGCTTACCCTTCCACAACTTTCGAGCAAGCCAAACCATCACAACGGACGCCTCAGACCTAGGATGGGGGGCGCACATGCTGGACAAATGCATACAAGGATTGTGGACTCAAGACCAGCTGCACCTGCACATAAACCAAAAAGAAATGCTGGCAGTAAAACTGGCAATCCAAAATTCAGACCATTCCTCAAAGAAGGACATTTGATGATAAGGACAGACAACACCACAGTCATGTGGTACATCAACAAGGAGGGAGGCACTGATTCATACCCCTATGCAGAATGACTTTGAGCCTTTGGTATCTGGCTCTCAGCTACAACATCCTGTTACAGGCAATATTTGTGCGGAAAAGAGAACACCCTAGCAGACATGTTAAGCAGAACCACCTCGGATGCTCACGAATGGATGCTACACCGGACATCTTCAAGGCCATCACAAAGAAATGGGGAATGCCACAAATAGATCTATTCGCATCCCCACTCAATCACCAGCTCAAAAATTCTGCACAAGGACATTCCACCCACTTGCATGGAAGGTGGACTCTCTATCCTTCAGCTGGAAAGGCCTGACAGCATATGCATTTCCACCTCTTCCCTTGATGCACAAGGTACTACTGAAAATCAAAGAGGAACGTCCAAGGATAATCCTGATAGCTCGAATTGGCCAAGACAACACTGGTACCCATTGCTGAGGAGCATGTCTCGGGAGAGAATGTGGTCAATACCCTGATGCCTTTGATGTTAACTCAGAACAACTACAACATCATGCATCCAAACCTAAAAACCTTGCAACTGACTGCCTGGAACATCACATAGCAACAACTAACCCAGACCTTTCCCAAAGGGTTAAAGACATTATCCTTGAAGCCCGCAGACCTTCAACAAGAAGGAACTATGCAGGAAAATGGAAAAGGTTTGTCATTTGGAGTACTGAAAGAGGAAAAGATGTCTCGAACATAGATATTGCTAACATTCTGGAGTACTTGGCAGAGCTTCTACATACAGGCCTGTCCTATTCCTCCATCAAGATACATGCATCAGCTATTTCAGCAGAATACAGCTTGATCCACCTGTCTTTTCGCATCCTCTACTCAGGCAGTTCCTCAGAGGGATCAAGAATGTAAAACCTCCTAGGAAACCACCATTACCAGCATGGGACTTGAACTTTGTGCTAGAAAAGTTGACACTCCCTCCATTTGAACCAGCAGCAACAGCAGATCTGCAACACCTGTCATGGAAAACTGCTTTCCTACTGGCAATTACCTCAGCAAGGAGGGTTTCGAACTACAGGCCTTAATGGCAGTGCAACCCTTCCTAATCTTCCATCAAGATAGGGTGTCCATGAGAACTAATCCTACATTTATGCCTAAGGTGGTATCCAGAGTGTCTTTAAACCAGGCAATTCACCTACCTACCTTCTTTCCCAATCCACAGAACAGGGGGGAAAGACTGCTGCATACCTTGGATGTACATAGGCAGTTACGCTACTACCTGGACAGAACCAAAAGTAACAGAAAAACTGACCAGCTTTTAGTAGCCTATGCAACAGGAAGGGAAGGAAAAGCAATTTCCAAACAGACAATCTCCAAATGGATAGGAAATTGCATAAGATTCTGTTACTCCTACCATGGAAAACCAATTCCACAGAACATAAGACCTCATTCTACAAGGGCTACAGCCACTACCACAGCTTTCTTACGAGGAGTGGCAACCAAGGACATTATTGAGGCGGCTACTTGGACCTCCGTGCATACATTTGCCAAGCATTATAATTTACCTCTATACTCTAGATCCCGAGCAGGGTTTGCCACTGCTGTACTGCAAGGGATCCTAACTACACCATAATTTTCTTCCTCCACCCCTAGTTTGGCTATGGTATTCTACCCATTTGTTATGACTGCAGATGCATCCATGAAGGACATAGTACAGTTTTGTACCTACCATAAATGTAGATGTCCGAACTGGATAGCATCTGCAGTCAGGATTACCCACCCTCCTTCCCCTCTGTGGTACTCCTAGGGTATTTACCCTCCTAATAGCTAGCTGGGGGGAGTCTCTTATGGTGTATTTGTTTGTATATATGTACATACATGCTTATTTTTTTGTGTTTTCCTTCTACTTTTTTGGAAACATTGGCATTTATCCAAAATTTAGCCTTCCAAGAGGGCAACTGGCATCTGGGGCAAGAAACACTGAGGAAAATGGCGTCGGCTGATGCCTTTATACCCGAAGACCAGCAGAGATGACGTCGGGTGAAGTGCGACATCAGCCGAAGCCGGACCCAGACTTTGGAATCCGGCCGACCGAAGGGCTGCCTGACGACAGGACAACCCATTTGTTATGACTGCAGATGCTATCCAGTTCGGACATCTACATTTATGGTAGGTACAAAACTGTACTTTTCTTTTCATGTAGTCCAGGAAGGTATGTCTCAGGTCTTTCACACCAACATGGACAATGACAGAGTCATATTTGTACTTGTTGTGGAGTGACCTGAGTGCATGGGTTATGTGGCGGATCCTGGCATGCAACAGGCAGCTGACAGTAACCTTCTCCTTGTTTAGCCTGGTGAGTGGGCCATCATTGTGCCTGACTATGGAGTCACCTATGACTAGTGTGTTGGGTACGTTGTTTTGCCTTATGGGCTGTGGTTTATTGGCACTCTGCGTCTGTGGGCTGTGTATCATTTGGGTTTTGTTGGGGGGTGGAGGTTGCTTGCGTTTCTGCTTTGGAGGTCTCTGTTGCTTGAGCAGATTATTAATGAGAGCCTCCATGAGTGTTTTTGTGTTTCTGTGTGTGGATTTTGGTGGTGTAGGTTTAGTGGGACTATGTGATGAGTGTGGTGTGGTGCAAGTGTTTACATTCTCCTCTTGACTGTTAAATTCAGTCTTGGACAAAGATCGCTTTTGTCTTTCTAGACTTCTTTAGGTCTGTGTACAAGAACCCTAAAACTATCTATAAAAATATTATTGTATAATTAGTATGGTTATTACAAACTGTTAGTCTAATAGTAATAAGTAATTACTCTAATAGTGCTAAGAGGAAACTTTTACTCTGTTTTTGTTTTACTTGGATCGCTTGTCTGTGTACTTAGTAAAGGATTTTCGACTGGAAACAGACTGCCTGCTTTGCTTGGATTTCTTTCAAATACTTAGTAATTCTGTACAGTTATATATTTTTTATTATTTTTTTTTTTTACTTCTACTCCTATTGTCTGATCTGATTAATATGCAGTGATTAACTAGAGCTATATGGACTGAAAATCTTCCACACAGAGAAGCTTCTTACACTGTTTTATTTTTGGACCCACTATACTTGTTTACTGGGTTGTTTTGAGACTTCGGGGATTCCATGGAGATTACTTGTTTTATTTTTTTTTGAAAGGATTGGAAATAGAGATCAGATAAGCGCTTCACAAAGAAACAATGGGGGAATATATGTATGCCTGCGAAATATGCAACAAAGTCTAAAAGATTTAGGATCTTTGCTTGGTAAGTGTTTACAAAGGTATGTTTATACCCCAAGTAGGCTCCCAAAGAAGTTTTCCTCAGGTAAACAGCAAATATTGGAGGTGTGATGGAGAAGCAAGAGGTGACTGGACACACATTTTCTGGGAGTGTAGTGAGTTGGCAAACTTTAAAGATTCCCTGCAGACTGCTCTGTCGAGTTGCCGGGTGAGCAAATTGGTGCAACTAAGGAAATGATTTTTTGAGCTATGGTACAGTATCGGAATTGCCTAGAAGTAGTAAGGCCTTGCTGAATCTAATTATGATGGCCATCAAAAAAGCAATTGTTAGAAAATGAAAATCAAACTCTAAACAGACTTTACTAAAAGTAGCAAAGATAGTAACAGAGATAAACAACTGGAATTGGGACATTTAGAAAAGGGTAGGGGCAAATTACATAGGAAAAAATGGGAAAGTGTGGGATCAATGCATGCAGAGGAAGAACAAAGTTTAAAAGAGTGCAGGTATTGAATGTACTATGTAATGGTTGACTGACAATGACTGGCTATATTGCAAGTATGCATACTTTTTGCAGCTACAGTTGTGTCAGCATGGTTTGTAATTTATAATGTTTGCAACGAGATTGTGTCAGTATGGTTTATTTTCATTTATATAAATGTAAGATTCTGAATGTCATACATGATAATTTAAAAAATATGGTAGTTTGGATCCAATGCCAGAAGCTTTAAGACTTTTGATCCAAGGCTCAGTCTCCTCCCTTTTTCCATAATCCCCCTCCACCCTAACAGTTCCTCAGATCTCATTTGCTGTTTGCACAAGCCAAATGTTGTCAATAGGGCATATTGCTTGTTCAATTTAATTTTTCCCTATTAAGTGCTTTCTTTATATTGGTTTTGCTAAGGTTCCTCTTGTATACGGTTTTTGCTGTAAAGGTTGGACTTTGTAGCATGATTAGTCTTTTGTTTCGGCTGTTTCCTGTTCTTTTCTTTTTCATTATTCAAAATACATATGAATCTACTTCACAAGCTCGGAGTTTCAAAACTTTGAATTGCAAATGGTCGGGACCATAAAATCAGAGTTTTAAACTTCGAAATTCTAATAAAAATATAAAAACTATTTTTTTTTTTATGTTTTTGCAAGGCAAGCCACTCTGCACCATCTGCTAAATAAATATCTGAACTCCGAGATTGCACTACAGTGAGGAAAATGGTAGATTTCCTGTTCTGTGCTGTATGACAGTGTCCAAAATGTTCAGTTTCAGAACTTCGATCTTATGGCCTCAACCATTTGCAGTTTGAAGTTTTGAAACTTAAAGCTTGTGAAGGGAATATATATACATACATACATATATATATATATATATATATATATATATATATATATATATATAAAATCTATATCTATGCACACACACACACTAGATAGTGGGTATCAGTGTGCATTTTGTCACATCTTTTTGCCTCTTAAACTTTAATCTTTAATGGTTGTTTGCTATAGTTTTCTTTTGTGTTAGTGTCCCGTCTTGCTAGCATGTCTAACAGGATGCCAGAATTTAAGAAGAGTTCTTCCTGCAGGCACAAAATTCCTCCCCAGGATCCTTACTCTAAATGGTATATTGTTTAGCATCAGTTCACATGGAGGAAGAATGCAGCATTTGTTCCTCATTTGGCCTGCAGACCCTATTAGACCACCAGAAAAAGTAAATTCTTAAGGGCCTTCTCTTTGCCTTCACGGGAGCATTTGCCTCCTTTCTGTCAGGCTGTCTGCTCTCTATGAAACCTTCAGAGAATCCCCAAATGTGTACTAGGTTGACAGGATATGTTCTGCTGAGCTTGCGTACACGAGGCAGGGATGATCCCTCAGTAGCTTGTATTAGACCAAGAAAAGGGACAAGGCTTTTAGACAGTCCACATAGTTTTTTTTATGATTTTAAACCTTGATTTTTTTTAAGTAAGAAAGTGCTGTGGGTGTCCAAGTTGTATCAAATGATTGGACAGGTGCATACTGAACTCCGTGAATTGCCTGATGAGTGCGAATACTTCGAAGAACAGGCCTCAGTGAACGTTCCTTAGCTCACCTATTCTCTGCAGCCTAAATCAACAAGTCACCAACAAGTTTTGCTCTCATTGATGTTCTGGGTGGTCCCATCTCCTGATACCTTAATAGATATTGCCACTCAGAAGGCTTAGAAGGAAGCTGATGTGACAGAGCCTATTCCAAAAAAAAGGGCAAAATTTTGGTTGCCCGAAAAGTTAGAAAGCTGTGGTCAAAAGATCCCCTCTAGATGCCATGGTAGTAGCAGCAACCACAAAGAAGTAACTATCTGAGGAAAGTTCCTCTGTCCATCTCCATAACAGGGGGTCAAAGGCATTAGACAGACTAGGGATACAGACCTATGTATTAGTGACTTTTGCACTTTGAGCACTGAACTGTCTAGCATATCTGACACGTTTCCAAAAAAACCTGATCAAGGAGCTTTCCAAGTCTTTTTCAGGCAGATTGCCTATGGAGGTCCAAAAGACTGTTGATGCCCAAATGTCTACCCTACAGTCTACCTCAAATGTGACCACGCAACTGCCATTCAGTGTAGTTGATAGTACATCAGGGGCAGCTGGTATAGGTTTACCATGAGACCCCTTGCCTGGATGTGGTTATGTGAATTCAGGGAAAGCTTTAAGGCATCCTTTATCAATGCCCCCCTATGGTATTTCCACCCTGTTTGGACCAAAGTTAAAAGAAAAGCTTATTAGGAGAAAACAGGATGACAAGACCTTGTCTGTCATGTGAATCCATTTTCCTACTCCTCAAAGATACCTTTCCAAGAAATGAAAGAAGAGGTTGGAAAATGTGGTTTAAAAAATCCCAAGGTTTTCACCAGGGCACTCCTGGGAATAAACCTCTCTAAGGCAGAGACAGAGGCAGTACAAATGGATGCCACCTGAGAGGGAGAAGTGGACCACAGAAGCAAGGTTTCTGTGGACCCTTCACTGAGAAACCTTACCAGTATCCCTGAATGGTGGGCTGACTGTTGCAGTCTGGAGGCAGTTGAGGAAGGTCAGGCTTATACCCTTTAGCCTGGCAAACCATAACTTCCGATTCTTGGCTGGTAAGGACACTTATCAGAGGATATACCATACCTTTTTGTCTATTCCAAAGAAAAGATCAAAAGATTCCCAATATACCATCACATCAGCTGGAATCTGCAGCAACAGAAGTGTCAAAGTTGCTCACCAAACAAGTCATCCTGGTGGTCCCCCCAGACCAGTTAGGATCCTGAGTCTCTTCAAAGTTTTTAGTTCCAAAAAAGACAGGGGACATCAGACCAGTATTGGATCTCAACAGGCTAAATCAATATGTCAAAGAGGCAAAGTTGTGGAATGTCACAGTGCAGTCCATTCTACCTGTGTTGAGGAAGGATGATTGAATGTGCTCTCTTAATCTCAAGGACACCTACTATCACATTGAGATCCAGAGGTACTCAGGAGGTGGTACTCCATTTCTGACTGGAAACCAGTCACTGCCAATTCAAGGCACTGCATTTGGTCTCACCACAGCCCTCTGGGTGTTCACCAAGATTATGGCAGTGGTAGCAGCTCATCTCTGACTGCAAGGTATCCAAGTCTTCTTGTATTTAGATCATTGTCTCCTAATTGCTGCTTCCAAGGATCTACTATTATAACATCAAACATTCCTTCTCACTCTTGCAAATCAGTTGGGAATATCAGTCAATCACAAGAACAGCAGACTGCTTCCCATGTAGAACATAGAACTGATATGGTGCCAGATAGACAGTGTAGCAAAGTGTTAAATTCCACCTTGCCAGAGTTCAGTCATTAAGTTTTGCAGCCTATTTAGTGATGCACCATCCATGCACACATGCAAAACTCATCCTTTCTTTTTTAGGGCTGATTACTTCTACTATTACTCTGGTCCTGTTAGCAAGATACCACATGAGAGTCCTCCAGTCGATACTGGTAGTATAGTGATCACAGAAATTTCATTCCTTTACACCAGAATACGATTTACTCAATTATGTAGGGATCACGTAAGTTGATGGATCACGTCTCTCTCAGTGGTACAGACCAGACCCTTTTGCCCACCTGCTGCCAAGGTCACAGTCAACATGGAATCCCCCCTTATAGGGTGGGGGCAGCACATTGAAGGGAAGACAGTTCAAGGGATGTGATCATTAATGGATGCCAAATGTCACATCAGTGTCTTTGAGATGAGAGCAGTCCTGTTAGCGTTGTAGGCTTTTCAGGGCCTCCTACTCAAGAGTGTGATTTCCATTCACACAGACAATATGTCAGTGGTCTGGTACATCAACAAGCAAGGTGGAGCATGTTTGTACCCTCTTTTCCAAGATTCCATGCGAGGCTGGCAATTAGCAATGTCTTCAAACCACTTTCTAGTAGTAATAACGCACATTCCTGGGATGTCCAATATGTTAGTGGACAGATTGAGCAGGACTATCCTATTACCTCACAAGTGTTCTCTCATACAGTGACAGTAGAGGTTTTCAGCCACTGGTCCAACCTTGTTGCAACCTCTTTGCTTCTACCTCAACAACAAATGCAGCGATTACTTCTCCCTCATCCCTCCACAGGGACAATTACTGATAGATGTTGTGTTCCAATTTTGGCCCCTATGTCTCCTTTATGCTTTCCACCAATTCCCCTTCTCACGAAGTTCATTCAGAAAGGCGTGAAGTGCAAGACCAGAGTAACCTTCATTGCCCTACACCCACCATGAGTACTGGATCCCATTCCAGATATGCTTAGCCAACCATCCAGGATGCCTCTACCAGATCTTCAGTCCCTAAAATTAACTGCATGGTTTCTCCAGTTTTAATGATAGCCAGAGATGCCAGGCTTTCCTTCCTAGTAGTCCACATAATTCCTTCTGAGAAGGAATTGACCAAAAAAATTTACAAAAGCAAGTGGAAGAGATTTTCTATTTTTGTGTCCTTGAAGGGCTTAGACCCTTTCTCAGCCCGTCTTCCAGTGATGCTGGATTTTCTTTCTGAACTTTACTCTGCTATAAAAGACCAGATGGCTGCTATCTCAAATTCTCACATAGCACATAATGATTCATCTATTGCATCACTTAGGGTGACCAAAGCTTTCCTTAAGGGAATGTTCTTATTGAGACCATCTCTTTGAGATCCAGTTCCATCGTGGGACACTCTTAACTATGATTATTGACCCAAAAAAAAACTTTGAACCTGCAGCATTAGCAGATTTAAACTTTCTGCCCTGGAAGAAATTTTTTTCTGATAGTCATCACATCAGCAAGATGAGTTTTGGAATTGCAAGTGCTTGCATGCAAACTACCGTTCCTTACTTTCCACAAGAATAAGAGTTTCATTGAGAAAAAATCATTCCTTCCTTCCAAAGTTGGCATCTGAAACAACCGTAAATCAATAAATAGATTTGCCTTCTTTGTTCCAAACTTTGCTACCAACGATGAACACACCTTCCATACCTTAGATGTCCATAGGCAACTCAGATTTTATTCACATCCTACAAAAGACTTTAGAAAATCAGACCACCTCTTTGTCTCCTTTTCCAAGACAGTATTAAGACAACATGTATCAAAAGGGATGCATGCTAGGTAGCTGGCATTTTGCATTTCCTTTGTTTATAAGACAAGAGTGTTATCTTTACAGTCTAAGCCTAAGGCTCACTCCATTCCGGAGCAATTACAGCTTTGACAGCATTTGCAGAGAGTAGCATGTGCAGCAGCAACTTGGGCAACAGCTCATGCTTTTGCACCTCATTACAAATTGGATGTGTAGTCTAGAGCTCTCACATCCTTTGACTGTGCCATTCTCAGGAATGTCCTTCCTTGAGTCCAAACAGGCCGTTTTTAGGCAGCGTGAGAATCTGTCCCACATGCTGATTCAGATGAAAATAGAGACCATCAGATACAAAAGTTATGTACTTACCATAATGATAGATCTATGTTGTCCTATTTTCATCCAGTTCAACATTTCTGCCTCCTTCTGCCTTCCAAATTGTCATTTTACATCTTCTGAGGCATGATCAGACCTTCACAGGACCCTTTCTTATCCTGTTCTGCTTTTCATTCCATAGTGGACAGTGTTGTAGACTCCCACTTTTATTTCTTTTTTAATTATTAGTGACATTTTGGAATTAGTCCGAAAAGTTGATCTGAGGTAAATCAGCAAGGATGAGGGAATTGTGTGTAGGGGAGGAATCAGAGGTCTGTGATCCAATACTCTGGTATGAGGCACCAAGGTTAGATCCAGATGGATTTGATAAACCCACACATTGAATAAAATGGAAACAGGACAACACAGAAATGTCATTATGTTAAGCACGTAATTTAAATTTATAATATGCATAAGAGCCCCCTCTATGTCCCCATATGGTCATGTTGTATTCCTTGGAAGGTTTGGAAGAAATTTCTACAAGGAACAACTGCATAATCCTAGGTGAATTCAGTTACTCTGTCATAGACTGGGACACCTATGCCTCTAATGTACAGGAATGCCCTATATCAAATGAAGCCACTAGAGGCCATAATATTTTTGATGTAGTCATTACAAATATTGTCTCTACCTGTACCTGTTCCACTTCTCTAGTCTCTCCTTCAAATTAAGTTGGACCATAAACTGGTGGTGGTTTACTCTCAGAACTACAGTGCCCTCTGTAACTAATGTTTCCATATTTATGAACTTAAAAAGGGCAAATCTTTTACAGTTATGTGACAGAAATCTCAAAATTTACCCCCTGACAATCACCACCTTTAACTTCAAGACATTAACCAATGTCATTAAGGAGTTTTTGTGTCCACTTAGATAAGTGCAAATATCTAACAGTCCTATCTAGAGCAAATGTAATGGGAAGTTTAAAAGCAAGTCTGGTGGTGGTGAACTACCAAAAATAAACTTTATAATAAGAGAAAAAGCTCCTTAAACAACAGAGTAAATCTAAAACTCCTTAGATTGAGGATAGTGTAACAATAACAAATAACTGAACCCATGGATGGCGATTAGCTTCTGAAATGAAAGATGGTTACAAATCCTTTTATTTTTGTTAGAAAACTAAGAAAGAGCACTCAACATTTCTCTGAAAATGTCCTTAATGGGCCCCCACTTCAGCCCAAATGATGTCACAAATATGTTGGCAGATAAGTTTGCTGCAGACTTCACCCCTAAAACTTCTGTTCAAACACCATTTATCTCAGAATCCCTTACATTCCCTATCATCAATAAAGAACATGTTTTTCAAGTATTATCAGAGACCAAAAACACCATCAATGTGTTCTGGCAGTATTCATGTGTGCATCACAAACAGCATACTTCATGTCAAAAATGTAATGAAGCTATCAACTTTAAAGATCAAGTGCAAAGTTTTTCTACCTTTCCTTTTTGTTGTAATTATACTCTCATTTTGTAAGGGCTGCCACGGTGGTGCAGCGGTTAGCGTTGCTGCCTCACAGCAAGAAGTTCTCTGGTTCGATTCTTGGCTGGGGTACCTTCTGTGCGGAGTCTGCATGTCCTCCCTGTGGTCGCATGGGTTTCTTCTGGGTGCTCTGGTTTCCTCCCACGTCCCAAAGACATACTGTAGGTGGATTGGACACTCCAAATTGGCCCTAGGTGCGAGTGTGCGCATGTGTGTGCCTTCTGTGGAAGGTTGGATGCCAGGCTGGCACCTTGGCACCGTAAAACTCCACTGCCAATCATGAGCAGACAGGTGATCCGCTGTGGTGACCCCTAAGCGGGAAAAAGCCGAAAGAAGAAGAAGAAAACTCACATTTTGTAAAGTGAGCTTTCTTATTCTAAGTGAGTAGTTTTTATTTTAATTACTTCAGTGGACCTATATTTATTAAGTTTAATAAACTAGTGTTTCTGTTTACTGTATGCTGAGGTACTGTCCAATTTCTTCCTGATTCCATGTCATCAAGCCCCACCTCCTGCTGATGCAGTAGAGGGGAGAAATAGTTTGTAATGAGTTGGCATTGGAATGTTTTCCATAATCTGCAAAATATTTTATTGCAAAGTAAATAGAGTGCTGCACAATCATTTGACCTTGCCAAACATTCAAAAATATGCCAAGAAGAGACACCTGCAGTAAACCAGTCCCATAATTAGTGTATGGACAAGGTCATCCAGATGTATAATTTCCTAAGCATGTAATTTTATTTTCATTCTACACACTTGCCTGCTGCTTATAATTTTCCATTTGTGGGGCTATCTGTATTAGCTTGATAGAAAGATTAGGATTCTGCTCAGTTTTACTAGTCATTTCTACCGTCTATGTCACACTTTCAAGCTGCAGTATTTTATTATGCAAGCCCCTTTCTTTCTACTGGTTGTTTCTGCAGGCTCTGTCCTTGGTGTATGCTGACATCTTTTTAAATGGTGTAGATTCTTCTCTCTATTATTAGGCATGTTTTTTGTCTTGTGCTAATATGTCTGGTGGCTACTCCCCACTTGTTATATTAGGCAGAGATATATTCAGAAGCTGATTAACTTACTGTTTTCCCTCTTGATACTAATGACCAGGTTTGTCAAACGGAATACCTTTATTCCGTTGCTTTCTCAAATCTTTAAAGTGGATAAAATATTTCCTGTTATCATGTGTAGTGTTAAACTGAATACTTCAGCAACAATATAGACTACTATCGCAAAGACAGTTTGGATTCACAGTTCTTCAATGGCTTTGTTAACAAGGGTTTTCTTTTTGCATATATAGGTTCATAGGTTCATATTCTGCCCATTTATCATTGTGACTATAATGCCTAAATAAAGTCCTTGTGACTCTCTGCCATCAGTTAAGACATTGCACTTAACTTTGCACAGTAACAGGAGTTTAGATAATGTATCACATTTCATAGGCATAACATCATTAATAGCATGCTGTTCAGAGGCTTTAATTTTCCCAGGTATAACAATGTCACTAGTATAAGGTCTAGCTATGTGACCCTCTTCCCCATTTAAAACAAACTTTGCCTACAGCTGATACTTTTTGCTTGTCTAACTTTTGACACAGATTTTACTATGTGTCTAGACTGCTCAGTTGTACACAGACACATCCACTTTCTTAAAATGGTAAGTAAAAATATCTCTTAAATTTGTTACTGGCAAATATTTGTAGCATTTTTTTTTAGTATGTTGACCGTCAGGCTCCACCCATAAAATATTGTTTGCTTTAAGTCACGTAATTGTGGTCTTGCAATTTTGTTATGAGAAAAAGCCCAACTATGAAACTTTTGAACTTGTGTCACTGAGGTAGCATCTGCTGGCAAGTTATTACTTTTACACCTTTTCATAATCTTCATGCTCACTTTTTTCCATGTCCATGAAGGCGTTTCTTCTGTCAGCTAGACTGAAAGGATCCTGACCCATCTGTTTTGGTCTGATCTCTTTTGGTGAGCGTACTACTCAGAAGTGACAAGCTATGCCTGTATGTCCTCTACCTTGGTTAATTGTTGTAGTGGTGGAAATCTCCTTGTTGTAGTCATTGATTTTTAACACTCCCACCATTACCTTTGCTGCAGCAGTAATGGTCTGCAGTAACTGTTGTACAGTTGTCATTCCAGCAAATGGGCCAACACACGTGCATTTGGCAGCGGAAAAAATTAGCTGAACTTGGGGAAAACCTTTGATTCCATAGTTCTGCTCTGTCAATGTGGGAAAATTACACTTAGAACATGTGAACAAGTTCTTGGCAGTGAAAGATGTGTTCTTAGGACTTTGGCATAAAACTTGTGCAAAAACATGTCCACTGTAGTCCACCATTGTAAAATATTTAAGGCAGCAGAGTCATCAGTCTTAGAAAAACAGTGTAGTGTATTGCACAACAATATAAAAATGTAAGTTCTTCCTAAAATAAAAATTGTATGGCATAAAAAGTTCACAGTAAGTACCTTCAGTACAGTCCCATACAGCTTGGAATTGTCACTATATTTCTGTCTGTCCATATTTGAACCACCCATTCACTCTCTCTCTTCTGGATTCATATAACAGGAAGAATTTACACTTTCCCTCAAGTTTCCTTTCAGGTCTTCACTCACTGTGCTGTCTGTATTCCAGAATCACTGCTGTGGATGTCAAATCCCCCACCAAGTAGGGAAAAGCGACAATCAGCCATAGGCTTATTTTGTACAGTATTATTTATTTCATTACTTGAACCTGCTCTAGCTATTACAGCAAAGTTCCTTTTTGGTCTTAAAGTAACATTCATGTTTAAAATTAGAGCAGCAGTTCTTACAAGCTGTTGAATTTTATGCTATGGTTACAGTGTGTATATGTGTGTGTGTTATAAATATAGGATACATGTCTCTCTATATATGCATAATACATATATAAGCTCTATTTCTCTGTCCCTCTCTCTCTCTCTCTCTCTCTATATATATATATATATATATATATATATATATATATATGGGTCTACTTCATTTGCCGTAACTTTGAATTGACTGACATCCATTTGCCTGACCCCATTTGACTGAAATTTCATTTGACCGACACTTCATTTGCCCGACACTTCATTTGACTGACAAGTATTATTGGCAAGTAAATGGAATATGTCCCCTTCCCCATTGTAGTGCGACCCTGGAGTTATAATATATAGTTGGGGGTGTGTGGAGGGAACAGCCCCTCCACTCACTTTTGTTTTGCTAAGCAATATGAAAGCAAAACCAAACAATATAATATGCACCCCCCCAACTATATATTCTAATTCCAGGGTCGCACTACATATGTGTAGGTTTGTGTGTGTTTATAAATATGTTGTACATCTCTCTCTCTCTCTCATATCTCTCTCTCTCTCTCTCTCTCTATATATATATATATATATATATATATATATATATATATATGGGTCTACTTCATTTGCCTGACAACTCAAATGACTGACACTCATTTGCCTGACAGCTCATTTGCTCGACAAACTTTCTAGGTGGGGCTTCGCACACACCCTGATGTGGGGCTGTGCCCCACCCCCAACTATATATAACAACTCCACGGTCGCACAACAGTGGGGAGGGGGGCAAATCCCAGGTTTTTGCCTTGATTACTTTTTGTCGAGCAAATGAGCTGTCAGGCAAATGAGTGTCAGTCATTTGAGTTGTCAGGCAAATGAAGTAGACCCATATATATATATATATATATATATATATATATATATATATAATATATATATGTGTGTGTGTGTGTGTGTATATGTAAATGTAGCTGGATCTAGTTCATATAATCGACTTCTTAAAACGTAGAAAGTAATATCCTTGAGACTATGTGATCAACATTTTAAAAAGATGAAAAAAAGGCACAGGACAAAGTGTTTTTGTAGGGGCAAATTCTCGACTATATGAATGTTTTAAAAAAGTTGGTTATGTAAAGTATACCCACATAGATGTGTGTGTGTGTGTGTGTGTGTGTGTGTGTGTGTGTGTGTGTGTGTGTGTGAGAGAGCATGCATGCATGCACTCATATGCGTGCACACACACAGATACATATGTATGCAGTCAGCAGTGCCTCACATTATATTGAAATAATGAAATACTCAGGAATTACTCCTCTCTGTTGGATGATATTTTACTTAGAATGCTGTGCTGCACAGCTTCTGACTTTTTTTTTTTTTTGATTTTTCAAAGGATGTATTTCTTTGCCTCTTGGTGTTAGAAACACAGCTCCTTTCCTTCATCATTTGTAGTGGAATATGTAACGTATTTACTTTTATAAATGCCTAGATAATAATCAGTAACCGTCTGTTATCTTAGTGTAAATCTGCAATAGGATCATAGTTGGTTACTAGGCTACTGGCCCTGAGGCCCTTATAAGCCTAGTCAAGAGTTTAGCCCATGTATAGACAAATCAGCACCTGATGTCCCTGTCCAGCAGAGACATGGCTGGAATCTCAGGGGTATATTTTGTTTCCCATACAGTTATCCAGGTTGTGCTTAAAAAGGGGTAAAGAGGTACGTGGAGAAAGGGAGTCTGTTCCATAGATGGGGAAGTCTCTGGGACACAAATCTGTCCCGCCAGCAAGTCTTGTTGATGTCACAGACCAGGTTGAGGTTGCACGTGCGGGTTACTCAAGTGGAACTTGACTTGTGGATATGCAACAGTCTCATCAAGGTGGGTTCCATGAATGCCTTTTATGCCAGACAGAGGTCACCTCTGAGGAGTCTGTTTGAAACTGAGTAGAGGGATAGGACTTTTAGCCTATCTGTGTATGGTAGATGTTTGAGGCCCTGTATTCTCCTGGTGAGGAACCTCTGTGGTCTCTCCAGCTGCTTCATGTGCTTTGCGAGGTACATGCCAAAAGGGGTGTTGTACTTGATAATGGGCCTTATAAGGGAAGAATACAGGGATATTATGACCTCCTTATCCCTGGATGAGATATCCTTACTTATGAGCTGGACCATGTAGAAGGCTTTCTGTGCAACGGAAGCAACATGGTGGTTAAAAGACAGGTTGCTATCAACCTGGGTGCAAAAATCCCTCACGACTGATTGAGTGCTTAGGATGTTGTTATTAATGTGAGGATTTGTGGGGACGTCACTCTCCCCTAAGGGGATGATGATGCATTTTTTTGGTATTCAGCTTGAGGCCATGTTTCTGGCACCAGTCATTTGTCTGAGTAAGATCCTCTTGGAGGATGTCAACATCACTAGGGGAATTGATGACAGCACCCAGCTTACAGTCATCTGCAAACTTGGTCAGCCCTAGCCCACTGGTTTTGGCCTGCACCTCAGAAAAGTATATCCTAAATAACAGAGGCCCCAAGACCAAGCCCTGGGGTACGATGCTTGTTACAGGTCTACTGCTTGAGGTGGCTTCCCCTATTTTGAGTACGTGGGTTCTATAAGTGAGCCAGTTTGCTACCCATCTGGTAACATATGGATTGATGCCTAGTTGAGAGGGTCTATCTGTTATGCCCGAGTGGGGAAGTGTCAAAGGCTTTGGCCAGGTCTAGGTAGACTGTGTGCACCGTCTTCCCCTCATCCATGGCTTTGGTGACTGTTTCAAAGAAGTTGGCCAAATTTAGCAGACATGACCTCCCCTTGATGAATCCAAACTGTGTGGGATCAAGTGTTTGGAGGTTGCCAATGTCCTTGTTGATGAGGTCCATAATAATCCATTCCATGGCCTTGCAGATCAGGCTAGTTAGGCTGATGGGTATGTAATTTCCCGGGTAGGTGGATACTCCACCTTTGTGTAAAGGGATGACATTGGCTGTCCTCCACTCAGCTGGGGTGAAGCCAGTACTCAGGCTTTGGTTGAATAGGGTGCCTAGTGGTGCTGCAAGTAACTGCTTGAGTTCACGTAGGATGCAACCTGGGATGTTATCTGATCCCATAGAGGCTGTATTTTTTGCCTTTGAGAGAGCAGTGATGACCTGTTCTGTAGATTTAAGGGGAACGGGCAGGTACTGGGGATGTCCTGATTTACTGATGGGGGAGGGGCAGAGGGGTAAAGTTTTCACTGAATCTGTCAGCCAGCAAGTTTGCTATATCTACGGAATTTGTATATGTGGTGTCCTTGACCACCAGTTCTAAACAAATCTGGGTGCATCCTTTGAGGTTGTGGACATATGTAAAGGAAGGCTTATGACTGTCTGTAGAAGATGTGGCCAATTTAGACTTAAAGTTTGCTTTGAAGGATTCCATTAATCCTCTTATTTGCTTGTTCAGGCTAAGGAGACATTGCTTCCAATTGGGCATCTGCTCCTTCTTGGTCTTGAAAACCAATTTTTTCCTTTTGTTATAGAATTTATTTATTGCAGATATCCACCAGCAGGTTTACTCTTCGTTGCAGAGGATGATTTAGTCCTGTCGGGTATGCCTGATTCCATGCTTCTGTTATGTTTAAGAATGTTTACATGAAATATTGCACTAAAACTACAATTCAGAAATGTTAATGAAATGAGAAGTGCTCAATTTAAGAAAAATAGCACTTTTATACCAATAATACCACATAATGTGGAAACTTTTTTTAAAAGCCTGTGAGAATGCAGTATATAGTAATGAATATAATTATTTTTTGAATGAACAAGGTTATAATTTATCAACAAGTGAGTGCAATGCGTGATTTTCAAAAGAATGAAAACATAGTCATATGCCCCTCTGATAAAGGGGGACCAGTTGTGATACTAAACTCTGATTTTTATTATGATGCTATGCAAGAAATGTTATCAGATTTAAATGTATCTAAAATAGTATCAACAGCAATAGTTTTTGATATGAGTAATCATATAGCAAGTACTTTAAAAGAATGTATGTGTATGGGGTTACTGAGTAAGGAACTTTTTCAGTTTTTTGTTGTTGAAAACCCATTAATTCCTCAGATGCATGGTCTCCCAAAGATCCAGAAGGACCCAACAAACTCTAAATTTAGACCGATAGTAGCAGGGGCAGGCAATCCTTAGCTGGGGTGCCTTCTGTGCGGAGTCTGCATGTCCTCCCTGTGGTCGCGTGGGTTTCCTCCCACACTCCAAAGACATGCTGTTAGGTGGATTAGACACTCTAAATTGGCCCTAGGTGTGAGTGAGTGTGTGTGTGTGTGCCTTCTGTGGAAGGTTGGACGCTGGGCTGGCAACTGGAAACCGTAAAACTCCACTACCAATCATGAGCAGACAGGTGATCCTGTGTGGGGATCCCTAACCAGGAAAAGCCAAAAGAAGAAGAACAAGAAGTAGCAGGGGCAGAGTGGTTAACGGAACCCATCTCTATTTACTTGGATAGTGAACTAAAAACAGTGTTAAATGAATTTTTTTACGTTTTGAAGGATACTGAACAATTTTTAGTAGACCTATATGGAACAGTAAAAGACATGGAAATGATAAATAGAGGTATGCTAGCTACAGTTAATGTAGTCTCATTATCACGAGTATACCCAAAGATAAAGGGATTAATATGGTAAAATCAGTGTTAGTGAGACAAGGTAAACTTCCTATTCATAAAATAAACTTCTTTTGTATAATATTTGAAATAGTACTTGAACATAATATTTTTATGTTCAAAGAAATATGTTATAGGCAAATGTCAGGAGTGGCTATGGGCACTAGTTGTGCTAATACATATGCGAATTTAGTCATGGTAAACTGGGAGTATGAATATCTGTTGACCAATCCCCTGATAGCCTTTTACAGGCATTTTGTAGATGATCTGTTTATTTTTTGGTAGGGAAGTGAGGAACAATTGAAGTCCTTTCATTTATATCTTAACACCACTAGTGACTTCTTGAAGTTTACCATGAACTATTCCACAGAAAGCACAGACTTTCTTGATGTTGCATTCTATAGAGAAGGCATGATGTTGTCTACTAAGCTACACAGGATGCAATGCTATTGTCCAACATTTTTGCATAGGAATAGCATGCACAACCAATGTATTTTCCCCAATATTATCAGAGGACAGGCAATGAGAGTATCACGCTTATGTTGTCAAGAGGAGGTATATGTAAATGAACTTAGTAGTTTAAGAGCAGGTATTTTGAATAGGGGATACAGTCAACAAGAAATTAACAAAGTATATCAGGATGTATATAAGGAAAGAGAAGGTAAAGCTAGGCCATATTACTTGGATAGAGTGGTAAGGGAAAGTGTACCAAATAAGAATAAAGTACTACCTTATACCCCTGTGGTTTTACCATATACAATGGATATAAGTAAGTTTAAAAATATTATTCATCAGAACTGGCACATGTTGCTAGTGGATGAAGAAACTACCAACATAGTGGGCACACAACCACATTTTGTATTTAAAAATAAGAAAAATTTAAAACAACAACTATGCTATCCTAGGATAAATAGAATGATTGAGAATGTAGTGAAAGGCATGCATAAGTGTGGAAACTGTGTATACTGTATCCACATAGATGAGTCTAGATTTTTTTAAACACCCAGAGACAGGGCGTCTCTGGGTACTTAGAAACTCGGCAGATTGTAACACCAGTAATGTGGTATATGTAGCCCACTGAAAAATATGTTTTCCCTTCTATGTAGGTAAGACAAATCGTCACCTTAGGGAACTTATTGGGGACCACCTGTACTGCACTAGGAAGGGGCAGGAGTACAGTGCCTTGGCTAAGCATATCTTGGCCAAGGGAGAAGAACATGTATTTTTATTTCAGGTTTTACACGTTCAGAATGCAAACATCAGGATGGGAGACATTGTAAATATAACTGAAAATATAGAAGTACAGTGGATCTTGAGGCTTGGAGCACACAGAGGACTGGGTCTAAATGACAGTGTTCCTCTGAAACCAGCCTTAAAATCTAGAAAATTAAGATAGCTATAAACATTGGTTATAATACAGTATAGAATAAAATGTTTTATATATATATATATATATATATGTATATACATACATACACCAACAAATAGCACTGAGACCACGGCCAGGGCAGATATATTCCACTACCACTTCTCAATACAAAATTTGCTTGTTGCAGCACCTACGGGTGTTTGCTGATGATTGTACCTCCGTTACCATAGACGACAACTGCATTCATTAAAACCATCAAGTATTTATTCACATCGAACAATGACTTAAAAGTAAAAATAAAAACAAAAATAAAAGTAAAAAACAAAGGATAAGCGCTTTCGGGTCTCCTCAATGACCCTTCATCAGATCCATGTATACTGTGCAGTTGATGCCTGTTAAAAAATTACTCTCTACCAATAGAGTGCTAGGTGACAGATGATGTCACATCACACACATCTTCTCAGTCCACGCCTCTTTAGCACTGGTTTCATGGGAAATGTAGTGTTCAATCCCAGTCTTCTGTGGGCTTGTAGTCTTCCAATCCAATACATTTCTTCCTGCTCCAATCTATTATTATTTTTTGTATTACAGTCAGCATAGAAACTACAGGTGTATTTCTTTTTGGTAATGGGATGCTCAAAGCTGTTCTCTGTGCATATATTTCCTTCTACATGGGAATGTCCCTCTTGTGTCAGAGTTGACATGTGGTACTAGATAATCTTCTTTGCATAACCTATTCTTCAGATTACTTGCATTCCCATAACCAAACTTAGGTACGTCTCCAATAACGTCTTTATATTCTTCACTTGACAACAGTATCTTCCAGTTCCTTCAAATAATATTGCATATCCCCTCAGTGTCTGTTGTGTGTGTGTGAGAATCATTTTAACTTCACTTTGCTCATTCCTGTTGTTTCTTGAATCTGCACCTTCTTGTTTTCCTTTCAGGTATGGTTTGCCTCTCGTTTCTCTTTCTAA
>NC_056735.1:758946296-758948796 GCF_019279795.1 Protopterus annectens | reverse complement strand
CAGTAGCATTGTAACCACCTATGAACATGTACAAGGTGCTCTGAAATAAATTTTGCCTTTGCACCAGACCTTTATTTCCTCTTGCCATAACAATTCCATCTGCCTTACGGGAGGGGCAAGGCATGTGGCCTGAGTCCGGTTTTAGCCACAACAAAAGGTGGCAACCCTAATGTATGCATGTGTGCTTATATATACATACACGTTTGTGTGTGTGTGTGTGTGTGTATATATATATATATATATATATATATATATATATATATATATATAAAACATCAAATGACCATGCTTAAATAATAAACTGACTCGGACTAGTAGTTTTAGTGCTTTCGTCCTTTTATTAGTATCTGGACTTTATCGGAAGCATATGTACAAAAATCATCTCACCTTCGACTTTATAGTGTAGACAAACAAAGGATAAATTAAAGAAAATGATGTGTGCAACAATAAAATTATAAGCAACCTATCAGGAAGAACTGAAACATGACTGTTATGTGAACCCATCTCAAGGGACATCTGATATTAAGATTGTCATTAATGCCTGGGGAATGTTCTGCATTGAGTAAAAGTTGGCATTTTAATTCCCTTACTTTGAGGTAAGTGTTAACATCCTCTACAAAAATATCAACCTGCTCGAGCACAAAAAAATGTAAACATTTCAAAGTTCGTGCAGTTCACACTATGTTTTGCCAGGGCATTGCTGAAACCTTTTTTCTTATAGTAGCATTGCGTTCTTTAATGAGAGCAGAAAGTTTTCAAGTGGTTTTCCCTATGTAGAAAACGTAACACGTTTTGCAAATGCCTGCATAAATCACATTCAAGCTGTGGCAGTCAAAGTGTCTATTAAATGTAACTTTATAGTTACAATGTTTGAAAACATAGTGGAAGATTCTGTAAATATTATTGCAGACCACTCAGTCTTTGCAAGTGAACATGCCTTGGGACTTGTTGTCAATAAACAGTAACTGAAGTAAAAACGGAGGGTCATTTCCTTCGAATTTACATTTAAGAGTTTTCCTTTTTTTGTAAGAGAAAGAAGGAGCCACACCTAGAGCTGCAGACAGGTCTCTGCCGCTAGTGATGCATTCCTAGTTTCAGCAAACTAGCTCTCTGATTTTTCGCATGTCCATGCTAATAGGTAGGGGGAAGCTTAATGTTCTCTGTGTGTTTGTTGTATTGTTCCTGGTAGTGTTGAATCCAAAACAGATGATAGGCTGGAATTTGTCACATCTTTTCTAAGAATTTCAGTCAAGCATCTGTCTAATATATTTATTGGATAGTTCCTGTGAATGAAAAGTTGCTTTAAAAAGTTAGCTTCTTGCACAAAGTTTTCGCAACTACTAATCAGCTGTGACAGTTTGACAAACTGACCCCTTACAATGTTGCTTTTCATAAAAGTGGGGTGTTGGCTAGTGTAATCCAAATAGTTATTTTTAAAAGTTTATTTTCTGTACACAGTGGAATTTAACAGTTTGGTGTAGGTTCAAGAGTAACTTGTGTCCAAGAAATGTACAGTATACACAGTGGAATTTAACAGTTTGGTGTAGGATCAAGAGTAACTTGTGTCCAAGAAATGTACAGTATGTCCATAACTAGCAGTGACAAAAGAAAGAAACCCAATACTTTCAGGCATTTTTTGACGAAACATTTCAGTTCAGTGACAGAGCCCTTCCAAATGAAAAATAAATCATCAATATAACACATTTGAAAAGCCTGCAATGTTTGTGAGAGATACCTTTTCCCAGGCACTTAAAACTAGATTAGCGTAAGCTGGGGCCACTTTAGTCCCCATGGCAACTCCTTTTAGGTATATTGTGTTTAATTATGTTTATTTATACTTGACACACTTCCTTCAACTATAGATACGTTGTTCATCTGATTCGTTGTGCTTTGGAATATGTATTTCATATGGTTTTAGTATTTTCAACATAAGCTAGCCCTTTAACAATGTAATCAAATAATTATATGATGCAATTTTGTTCAACCAATGACTGATAATTATTAATTATAAAAAGATGTTTTTTTGAAAGGCAACTAGATTCTGAAGAAGTCTCCACATGGAGATGAAAGCGCTCAATCAGTTACCTTTTTAACACTGTTCGTTTTTTTATTTTGTGTTTGTGTGTGTCTCTACAATAAATTTAAATTTAATTTAATTCTTACACATTCGCTCTTTTGTATTTGGAGTATCATAGACTGGTCGATTTGTGGGTAAACAGGACAGCCTTCATTGTGCCGGAGCAGCGTTGAAGAAACCCTTTTACCTGTTGAAAAATTTTATTAAAATGAAAAAAATTATTAAGTACAATAGAAATGAGTAGGCAAACAGTTTCTATTTTTCTGCATGAGAAATTATTGTGTGTTGTGATAGGAACATTTTAAAAAAGGCAAGTCCCTGCTCATGCGTTATATTAGTATATAATTGTTCAATGTCTAAGTCACTAGAACACAGTTTGTGTCCTGTAAATTTAAAACGAACAATTGATTTAAGAAAGCCCAA
>NC_056735.1:758926296-758941296 GCF_019279795.1 Protopterus annectens | reverse complement strand
ATTGTCCTCGTTCATCTTTACTGCTAATAAAGAGTTTAATGTTTTTGGGCCAAGTGACTGTCTGAGCTCAGTTTCTACTTTGTGAGCCATGCTGAATGCCCGTTCTGCTTCACTGTTGAGTGTGGCAAACAGAGAACACTTCTCATTAGCTTTTGAAAAGTTAGGAGGTCTTGTACTGGAGGGCTCCCAAGCACCATCGACCAGTACTTTAAAAAATTAGATGTCACATCCATATGACCAGTCAGTCATCTGATATACTGAAAACTCATCTATCAGTTTGCATCGCTCCACTCGTGAGCTACAAAAGCCGAGATGAGTGCCAATATCTGCTATCACAGTTGAAGAAAGCTGCAGTTTCATAGCTCGATCCAATAAACTGGCCATGTCCTGCAGCAGGGGATCTTTTGCAAGGAAATGCTTTTTTATTTTTCATAGCACTGTAGAGTAAAATTGTTTGGCTCTCTCGAATATTTTCTTCTCCACTGTAGTACCCCTGACATCATCAGAATTTTTGTCCAAATATGTTTCGGCTTCAGGACCAATACGAATTTCGCTGTCTTCTAAGATGTTGTCCTGCACTTCAGGAATTGCATCAATACTACTTATATTGCCCAAAAGCTGCCTTGCAATTGGTGGTTTCAGCACCCTACTGGCATATGCCTGCAGTACTTTGTGGATCTCATTATGCAATATGAGCAATTTGTTTCCCTGCTTTGCATTAGCATATTAAAGTTATGCAGTGGTTCAGTGGCATACTGCAGGAAGAAGAATGCCAGCTTGATGTCATGACTCTGCAGTCTGTCAGCTATTAGATCCACTTTAATAGACCGTGGTTCATATGACAAGGAGTATGCTCTCAGGGCGGGCCACAAGGCAAGCATTCTTTTTAGGACTTTTGCCAAACTCAGCCATCGAGTGGGGGCATACCTGATAATTCTGAGAGGTTCAATATCCACAAATAATGCAAATTCCGTCAGCTTCTGCTGACGCTGTGCACTGCTGATAGCACCAAGTTCCGCTTGCCAGTCATGGAGGCAGCATTGTCTGATGAATAATCCACCATGTTGGTCACAGGAATGTCAAACTTGCTCAGTCTCTCCATTACACAGTCATAAATGGCTTGGCCAGTTCCACTGATACAAGCAGGCATATCAAGGAATCCTACAACATTTTTACCAGTGGCATGGTTAAAAAAAAAAACAAGTAAAATCGCAAGCAACTTGTCATCCCCATATCTGTACTTTGGTCAAGGTACAAACAGTATGGCACTTTCTGACAAGCTTGTGCAACATTCTGCTGATACTTTGGCCCCATTACATCTCTCAAAATGCAAGCAGCCTTTGTTGGTCCACAGGTAATTTTTTGTACCACCTCCGGATCCATGCAGTACCTCTTCATGTACTTCAGGAAATAATCCCCAGTCATAAATAGCAAGTTGTGTTCAGCAAGTAGGCCCATAAAGGTTACTTCAACCTCCAGAACCTAAGCATTGGTTTGCTGAGTGGCAAACATTTCTGTCACCTTCTTCCCAGTTGAATGCTTGGTGCTCATCTTGTGCTTCTCAATGTCCCTATGCTGCTGCAAAATTCCTCCCTCCATGTCCGACATTAATATTAGTAGCACAAGTCTTGCAAAATGCATAGCCTGCACCACAGCTGGTTTCCATTACCCACTCAAAGGTAACCTTCCAGCTACTTTGGAATGTGGTCATTCGCTTCGTCTTTTCAGAGGCAGCATCTTCAGAGAAGAAAAAAAGGGGGGGTGTACTTAGAAGGCTTCAATGTAATTCACAGGTGTGCCGTGATGCTACACTTTTACTTGCAGTAAACAAAGCTGGTATGATGGCAGACAGTAGTCAAAAAAATTCTTAGCCTTCTGAGTTGTTGCACTATAACAGTGCAAGAAAATTTGCGTTGCACCACCTTCCATTGTGGCTTGTACCATGCTGTTCTGTGATTCAGCCATGCCTTTGCTTCTGAAGAAAATTAATGATTCAGATAAAAGATGAGAATCCAATCTAGGAACCTCTAAATGTGTGTGCAACTGAGTAAGACTGAGTAGTACACAGCACCACACATACTTAAAATGTGAGTAATCATTATTGGAAATCAATAATGCATCCAGGAAAAAATATTCAAAATAACTCCATGCATCCAAGAAAAAAATATTCATAACGTAGCCAGGAAAATGTCATTACTGCAAATGACTGTGGATCCAAGGAAAGAGACATTACTGCACATAATTCAAAATGCACCCAAGGTAATTATTGCAAATGATTCATAACATGTCTAAGAAAATGCTTACTGCAAATGTTTCATAACATTTCCAAGTGAAAGCTTATTATTGCAAATGATTTATAACGTTTAAGAAAATGCGTATTGCAAATGATTCATAACAGGCCAAAGAGAAAGCTCATTATTGCAAATCATTCACAATGCACACAGGAAGCACAGACAAGGAGCATGTTATAAAACTGAAATCATGGATACAATTCTGCAGAGCATTAACGTAGTTCTTACTGCCAGAAGTCTGTGAATCAACTCAGAACCAATATTACTGTACCAGTTCCGCCAGCAACTGTGTCCATACTTCAACTGTCCAGAAGGTCGTAGAATTTCCAAATGTTTACCACATACCTTTGGTCCGTTCCTATTAAAGGTTGTGGTTTTCATGACTTTTGTGGCAAATCAGTGAGGACTGAATTCACTAAATAATGACAACCATTTCAGTTTCATATTCTAGCAACTTTATAATTTCATAAGAGACGTACTTAAAATTTGTCACCCCCCCCCCCATTATTTTTGGAGTTGACCAGATGTTTTCAATATGAAATAGCTTTTAGAAGCAATAAATAACCGTGCTAGAGAAGTCACAGGAGTATACCTTGTTAATAGTACATGACGATCAACAGTTTCAAAGCTTATTTTGTGAGCTTTATCCAGTTGCTGGCCACAGCCCAACTGTCAGCAGAGTTTAAAATATAAAGACAGTAACCAGAGGTTGATCAAGAGTTTTTCAACAAGTACATCATGACACTAGCAAATTAGTAATCCATTGTTCACTAAAACTGCTAGATAAGATGCAATATTTTTTCAGCAACAAGTTAAGCAAGTCACCTGAAAAAATGCCATTCAGAAAGGGCACGATTCATCACTGTAAAGCGTTATCATTCAATGTACTGTTATCCTTACAGTAAACTATCCATATTTTCTGACTACCACAACCACCACAGAAAATGTGACTAAGCATACTTAGTTAAAAATAAAACAAAACATTTGAAAAGTAAAGAAAAATAAAACATAGATGTCAAAAGACTAAATCCAGAATAAAGCTCAAAACACTAAAATGCAGAGGAGGAGGGAAACAAACAGCTCTGTGATATCACTACCAGAAGTCAGGAACACAGATTATGTTGTGGTTCTGCAATGTCTCTAACCCATAAAGCACAAAGTTTTAAAAAACAAACTCTGCGACATACACAGCAGAGTACAGAAGTTGTTAAATAATGGCACACTTGAGTTTCGCACTTCAAATATTTAAGAAAGTGCATATTAACGCAAACCCTGTTACTCTAACAACTTTCTAAGTTTATAACAGCAATATTTGAAATCTGCCCCTGTTTTTAGGCCATTCCCCCTCCCCACACACACATTTTGTCAGGCTTTGTCCAGATTTCTTGCACTAACAGGTTGAGACACTGCTTAAAAAAAGGTGTTATGGGGTGGCAAGAGCCTTAACCAGTAGTCGAAATTTCAGGGGACAGATGAAGACCAGCTCTGGCAGAGCATCGAGGTCTGTCGATCATGTCATCACAGGCTGACAGATATTGGATGTTCATCGTGCATACAGCTGCAGTCTTAACAGATGGGTTTTCCTGCCATCAGGCGGGTCCTCGGTCGGCCGAATTCCAAAGTCTAGGTCTGGCGTCGGTTGTCGTCGCTTCCTCCCTGACGTCAGTGCGACAGGGGTATAAAAGATCCAGCCAATGCCATTTTCTTCAGTTTTTCTTGCCACGCGGTGCCCGAAGCAGAAGCAGTTCGCAAGTGCCGGTCGGCCAGCTCCTGAGATTACGAATATTTTTCAACCGAAGTCTTCTTGAAAGCTAAGTACCCCGTTGGGGAAACTTTTCTTGCCTCAGACTGATGTCAGACAAAGTTAATAATTGCATTTCTTGTGGGAAGCAAATACCGCATAAGGATTTTCATTCCCTCTGCATTCCTTGCCTAGGCCCAGACCACGACGTCTCGGCCTGTCGTTTTTGTGCTACATTCAACAGATGCACTATTAAGCGTCGGGCGGAGTTCGCCCAACACTATTTTGGCAAAAAGTTTAATTACATTATGTCGTTGGATACCCCGACTCCAGTTATAAGTAAAAGGCGCAAAGATAAGGACCGATATACGAGGTCCGCAACTTCTACCGACACCACGCCAAAACTGACTACAGGTGTTCCGGTTCTCAGTGAGGCGCCTACGCAGCCCCTGACTACCGACGACACTTCATTGGCAGTGTCTTCTGTACCCGAGGTTGCAGGCTCTTCGGCCCACACCCCGACTACAGATACCGAAGCCACTATTGGCGGTGAAACTCAGAGTTTAGATAGACCTGCCACCTCTCAAGGTGTCTACAGGCCTTCCTCTTCCTTTTCCATCAAGGCTTTCACTAAGTCTAAATCAGCCATGCATACTAAAAAACAAGTTCCACAGGGCCCTTCTCAAGGCCCCATGCCTAAAAAGCAGATGCTCAAAATGGCTGAGGATTTGATTACTCTTATTAGGGGTTCTCAGCCCCCCCCCGGACAAAAGACCTAGAGTGGAGGAAGAATCCCCCTCCTCGGACCAGGCCTCCTTTATTTCAGAACATTCTGAAGACCAGGAACATTCTTGCTCCCCTTTTGAAGACTTTGATGCAGAGGAGTCCATTCCCTCTGTCTCCCCCCCCTGAGGATTACTCTTATGGGGAAACCTTACATACCTTGAGGGAACACTTCCACTGGGAAGGCCAAGAGTACTCAGACTCCAAGAAAAGGCTTAAGGATTTCCTCTTGCTCCCTCAGCACAGGCCTCTGGCTATACCTCCTGTCTTAGACATTCTTGATGACGTGTATTCAGAGGCCTGCCTTCACCCAGATTCTTTACCTCCAGCTCCAGTCAAGCCTGACAGGTATTACCGGGTTCCTGACTCACACCAATTCCTATACAAAAGCCATGCGGCTGACCCAGAAACTATATCACAGGGTCCCAAGGGGATTAAGGCCTCCACTGCTAAAAATACATTACCTTCAGAGAGAGATTCCAGAGCTTTAGAGAGGTGGGGGAAAAAGGTTTACACCTCGGCCACCTTAACCAGGAGGGCATTAAACTGTCAGTTCCATATGTTAAAGTACCAACAATTTCTGTTATCACAGTTGAGAAACAAAATGTCACAACCTGAACAACCAGACTTGAAGGAGTTGCAGGATTTGATACATAGTGCAGAACAAGTGGGTAAACATACCTTGCAATGTGGTTTTGATGCTTTAGAGGCCTCATGTAGAGCTGCTGTTACAGGATCAGTCATACGTAGGCATGCCTGGCTCAAAGAGCAAACCTTACCAGATCATGTCAAAGCTAAATTGCTAGATGCCCCTCTGCAAAAAGATGTATTGTTTGGTGTTAAAGCTGAGGAGGTATTAAAGAAAATGGAGGAGAAGGCAAAATCAATGCAAACAGTAAAAGATTTCCTACAGGTACAACCTCCACGTTTCAGTAGAAATTGGCCTTCCAAAATTGGTCCTTTCCAGCCACGGACAGACCCCAAAGAGGTAGATACAGGCGTCCAAGGGCAGAGGGCAATCTCAAGGATCATTTAGAGGCAGACAATGGCAAGCACCCACACAAAGAGGTGGTGAGGATAGTTCACAGCCATTCAGAAAGCAGAACCAATGACTTTCCCCTTTGCATGCCAAGCAAGGCTCAAATGGCAGCACCTTTAGGTGGAAAACTGGCATTATTTTCAAAAAATTGGCATATTGTCACAAAAGACAAATGGATCCTGGACATTATAGACAGAGGCTACAGATTTCACTTTCACACCCTTCCAAAAATGAGAGGCATGCCAAACCTGCCACACAGTCAAAGGGCAGAGGCACAGAAACAAATTTCAGATCTCATGGACATGGAAGCTATTCAAGAGGTACCTGTACAAGAACAGGGTCAAGGTTTTTATTCCAGACTATTCCTGGTACCAAGGAAGGGAAAAGATTGGAGACCTATTTTGGACCTATCCATCCTAAACACTTTTTTACTCGTATCCAAAAACACTGACTGAGGTATGGCTCCAGTTCAAAGAAAAAGGTAAAAAAGCAATGAAAAATTCTTCAATAGCAGTACTGGTTTATTACAAAGAGACGCAAGCTCTTTCACCAATGCTTCATCAGGTGTACTCAATCAGATAATAACCACACCTTATATAGTAAAATCTATTGATATCACATAGCATGCAGTATAGTATTTAAAAAGACACACATATAAAAACACTTGTTAAAAACATATATCAATATACATAAAGTGTATAATATAAAATATAAATACATATGTATGTTCATAAAAATATTGTAAGATACATAAAATAAAAATAGTAATAGAAACACCTCATCTCTTCAGACCCCTTTTTAAAAGAACTGGTCTGATAGGTAGACTCTCATTTAACCCTTGTCCAAAATTGGCCCTTAGCATAGCAATCCATCTAGCCTCTATATCCTCAGTTCTTAATCTAACATCACCCCCTCTGATATTCTCAGATGTTGTGGAAAGAACCTGAAATTTAAAAATGTGATTGTTACCTGTTCTACTGACATGTTTGGCTAGGGCATTAAAAATAGTAGCCTTTCTAATATGATAGACATGCTCTTTTATCCTTTCCCTCAGGGCTCGGTCAGTCTTACCTACATAGAAACAACTGCAGGTTTCGCAGACTGCCAGGTATACCACGTGCATAGTACTGCAGGTGGACGATACTCTGATATCAAAAGTTCTACCTGTATCTGGATGTTTAAAAAACTTGCTTTCATTTATATAAACACATTGAGCACATTTGCCACAGGGCTCTGTGCCATTCTTATCATTCTTTGTAGAACTGGACCTGGGGGTGCATAATCTCCTTTTCAAATTTCTATAGTTCCTAAATGTAAATTGTGGTCTCAAGCCTACTACCTCTGCTATTTCAGGGTCTGATGTTAAAATATTCCAATACTTATTAAATATTTCAGTATACATACTAACATTTTTGGAATAAGGAATTCTAATTCTTAATTGAGTGTCATATTTCCTAGGACTTCTGACATACCCTTCCGAAAAATAAGGTCTGGCTTTGGTATATCTAAACTGTATAACTTTGTTCTCATTCCTAGCCACCATTTCTTCACTATAACCTCTCTGCGACAGTTCTAAACTGGTAGCACTCATTCTCATCTCATATTCTTCTGTGTTAGCACTCAGTCTGGACGCTCTTAAAAACTGATTTTGTACAACATTATTAAATATATAGTTAGGGTGCATACTGTCCCTAGAGAGTAAACCATTCACCCAGCACTCTTTCCTGTACATTTTACTAGTAATTCTCTTTTCTGAGTCTCTAAATACGGACACATCTAAAAAACTAATCTTTGAATCTGAATAATCAATGGTAAATTTCAAAAATTGAGTCGAATTTATTAATAAAGTTTAGAAATTCTAATACACATGATGTTGTGCCTCTCCATAAAATGAAGCAATCATCCACAAACCTCCTGTAGAAATATATATAATTTTTATAGGGCCCATCCAATATATATTTCATCTCCCATGTTACCATCACAGCATTGGCATAACTGTTGGAGCAAGAGCTCCCCATGGCTACACCATTTTTCTGCCAATACACTTGGTCTTGAAACACAAACAAGTTATTGCACAAAACTAACCTCATCAACTCCAACAGTAACAATTTCTCCAGCAGAAGACCGTGAATAATGAATGAATTAAGAGACACTGAACATTTTTTGCATGACTTATATGAAAGTATTAACTCACTATCCATATGTGATGGTCTATTGTTGGTCACACTTGATGTCGTGTCATTATTCACGGTCATTCCAAATACTATAGGTATTGATTTTCTAGAAGAGTTTATAGTGAAAAAAGGAACTTACAATGGTGATGAGAAATTGTTACTGTTGGAGTTGATGAGGTTAGTTTTGTGCAATAACTTGTTTGTGTTTCAAGACCAAGTGTATTGGCAGAAAAATGGTGTAGCCATGGGGAGCTCTTGCTCCAACAGTTATGCCAATGCTGTGATGGTGACATGGGAGATGAAATATATATTGGATGGGCCCTATAAAAATTATATATATTTCTACAGGAGGTTTGTGGATGATTGCTTCATTTTATGGAGAGGCACAACATCATGTTTATTAGAATTTCTAAACTTTATTAATAATTCGACTCAATTTTGAAATTTACCATTGATTATTCAGATTCAAAGATTAGTTTTTTAGATGTGTCCGTATTTAGAGACTCAGAAAAGAGAATTACTAGTAAAATGTACAGGAAAGAGTACTGGGTGAATGGTTTACTCTCTAGGGACAGTATGCACCCTAACTATATATTTAATAATGTTGTACAAAATCAGTTTTTAAGAGCGTCCAGACTGAGTGCTAACACAGAAGAATATGAGATGAGAATGAGTGCTACCAGTTTAGAACTGTCGCAGAGAGGTTATAGTGAAGAAATGGTGGCTAGGAATGAGAACAAAGTTATACAGTTTAGATATACCAAAGCCAGACCTTATTTTTCGGAAGGGTATGTCAGAAGTCCTAGGAAATATGACACTCAATTAAGAATTAGCATTCATTCCAAAATGTTAGTATGTATACTGAAATATTTAATAAGCATTGGAATATTTTAACATCAGACCCTGAAATAGCAGAGGTAGTAGGCTTGAGACCACAATTTACATTTAGGAATTATAGAAATTTGAAAAGGAGATTATGCACCCCCAAGGCCAGTTCTATAAAGAATGATAAGAATGGCACAGAGCCCTGTGGCAGATGTGCTCAATGTGTTTATATAAATGAAAGTAAGTTTTTTAAACATCCAGATACAGGTAGAACTTTTGATATCAGAGTATCGTCCACCTGCAGTACTATGCACGTGGTATACCTGGCAGTCTGTGAAACCTGCAGTTGTTTCTATGTAGGTAAGACTGACCGAGCCCTGAGGAAAAGGATAAAAGAGCATGTCTATCATATTAGAAAGGGTACTATTTTTAATGCCCTAGCCAAACATGTCAGTAGAACAGGTAACAATCACATTTTTAAATTTCAGGTTCTTTCCACAACATCTGAGAATATCAGAGGGGGTGATGTTAGATGAAGAACTGAGGAGATAGAAGCTAGATGGATTGTTATGCTAAGGGCCAATTTTGGACATGGGTTAAATGAGAGACTACCTATCAGACCAGTTCTTTTAAAAAGGGGTCTGAAGAGATGAGGTGTTTTTATTACTATTTTTATTTTATGTATCTTACAATATTTTTATGAACATACATATGTATTTATATTTTATATTATACACTTTATGTATATTGATATATGTTTTTAACAAGTGTTTTTATATGTGTGTCTTTTTAAATACTATACTGCATGCTATGTGATGTCAATAGATTTTACTATATAAGGTGTGGTTATTATAGCAATAACCCACACCTGGGTGTGGGTAATGCTAAATTTACCCACGGTTGGCGTGGTTTGGTCCCAGGGAGCCCGGACCAAACAAAGCCAACCATGGGTAAATTTAGCATTACCACCCAGAAGTGGTTATTGCTATTATACCATGACATTATTTAAGAAAAGAAACTATTACTTTTCTTAAATAATGGCATAGTATAATGCCTGTTTACTGCCCTTCCACAGATGTCTGACATCCGCGGCAGTTCTGATGTACTGCGCGCCTGCGCAGTACATCAGAGTTGAGCAAAACAGCGGAGAAAGCAAGATCTCCGTTGCTTTTTAGTCTCGCTATGTTAAATGAGTTTAACATGGCGAGACAGTTTAAAATAAGCAACGGACATCTCCGTTGCTTATTTTAAACTGTCTCGCTATGTTAAACTCATTTAACATAGCGAACTAAAAAGCAACGGAGATCTTGCTTTCTCCGTTAACTTTAAAACACTGTCTCGCTATGTTAAATGGGTTTAACATGGCGAGACAGCTTTAAATAAGCAGCGGAGATCTCCGTTGCTTATTTTAAAGCTGTCTCGCTATGTTAAACCCATTTAACATAGCAAGACAGTGTTTTAAAAAAACGAGTTATACTAATGGAAAAAAGTCCGGGCGACCGGACCTTTTTCCATTAGTATAACTCGATTTACAACGGGCACGCTGGCCAATCAGCGTGCACGTTTTGGGGGGGTCATGGTATAATATCTAATTGAGTACACCTGATGAAGCATTGGTGAAAGCGCTTGTGTCTCTTTGTAATAAACCAGTACTGCTACTGAAGAATTTTGCATAGCTTTTTTACCTTTTTCTTTGAACTGGAGCCATACCTCAATCAGTGTTTTTGGATACTTATTCGTTGGTGTTACTGGGGTTCCTGTTTGGTGTGGATTTTTGCTTCTTGTTTTTTCACTTTTTTACTTGTGCCAAAATTCAAGATGCTCACATTACAGCAGCTTCTTCCCATGCTGGGCAAGGAGTCTTGGCTGGTAACATTGGACATCAAGGAGGCATACCTGCATGTCCCAATCAGACAAGATTGCAGAAGATACCTCAGATTTCTTGCAGGTTCAACCCATTATCAATTCTCTGCATTGCCCTTTGGCTTATCTACTGCGCCCAGAGTGTTCACGAAATGCCTGGTTCAGTAATCGCTTACTGCAGACTTCAAGGGATACAAATATACCCTTATCTGGATGACTGCCTGATCCAAGCGGACAGCAAGCACATACTTATGAAACGTCTGGCGTTTGTAATAATGTTGTTGAATTCTCTGGGATACACAGTCAACAAAAAGAAATCAAGGCTAATACCCTCTCAAACAATAATTTTCCTGGGTGCCAGCTTGGATACAAACACCCAGATGGCCTACCTCACGCCAGAGAAACAAGGGCAACTAACTCAATACTTCAGAAAACTGGCAACTTTCACCAGGCTGACTGCAAGGAAAATCCTGCAGGCTCTGGGATTCATGGTATCTTGCATCCTACTAATCCCATGTGCAAAGCTGCATATGAGGAAACTTCAATGGTACCTAAAAAACATATGGTCTCAACACAGCCACAGTTTGGAAACAATAATACCACTAATTCCATGTCTTCAAAAGGAATTTCTGTGGTGGGCTCAAGCGTACCAAAGAAACACAGGTCTCCCATTTTGCAAGCCTCAAGCAAATCAAGTCATCACAACAGACGCCTCGGACTACACCTGGGGGGCGCACATGACAGATCGGTGCATTCAGGGCAAATGGTCTCAAAAAAGAAAAGCACCTACACATCAATCAGAAGGAAATGCTAGCAGTAATAAATGCTATTATAGCTTTCAAGGACCTACTACATCCAGGACAGCTATTGATAAGGACGGACAACACCACAGTAATGTGGTACATAAACAAACAGGGAGGTACCCACTCATATCCCCTATGCAGGCAAGCCAAGTCTCTTTAGAACATGGCTCTAGAATTACAAATTGAGCTTCAAGCACAGTACCTGCCAGGCAAGGAAAACACACTGGCAGACAACCTAAGCAGAAATATGACAGATCCACACGAATGGAAGTTGCATCCTCAAGTTTTCATAAGGATAACTCAAGCATGGGGAAGGGCAGACCTAGATCTCTTTGCCTCCCACAGAAGTCACCAATTGGCAAAATTCTGCTCAAGGACCTTTCATCCACAGGCCTGGAAGGTGGACGCACTCTCCTTCAGTTGGGCAACAATGACAGTTTATGCCTTTCCACCTCTCCCTCTCCCTCTGCTGCCCAAAGTTCTATTAAAAACCAGAGCAGACAGACCAAAGATGATTCTCATTGCTCCAGACTAGCCAAGACAACACTGGTACCCACTCCTGAAAAGCCTGACACATTCTCCACCATGGATCCTACCTCTAATGCCTCTTCTACTGACTCAGCACAACTTCAAAACTCTACACAGTCAGCTGAAAACACTCAGTCTAGCCGCATGGAAGATTCCTTAAATTCACAACAGGCCCTACTCTCCAAGGAGGTGCAGGGTGTCATTTTGGAGGCCAGAAGACCATCTACAAGAAAAGCCTACTCTGCAAAATGGAAACGGTTTTGTGCCTGGAATGAGAAAAAGGGTCAGAATCCAGGAATACTAAATTTACCCCAAATATTACAGTACCTAGCTGAGATGCTAAGCAATGGACTTTCATTCTCCTCCATCAAAATCCATGCCTCAGCCATTTCTGCAAAATACAACACTGATCCTCCTTTATTCTCTCACCCCCCTCTTAAGACAGTTACTCAGAGGGGCTAAGAATATAAACCCCCCAAGGAAACAACCAGTACCTGCTTGGGACCTCAATTTCATACTAGAAAAACTGACCTTGCCTCCTTTTGAGCCAGCTGCTTCAACAGAACTACAATACTTGTCTTGGAAAACAGCCTTCCTCCTGGCAATCACTTCAGCTCGCAGGGTTTCGGAGCTACAAGCCCTCATGGCTGTGCAGCCTTTCATCATTTTCCATTAGGACAGAGTTACCTTACGAACCAATCCGTCCTTTATGCCAAAGGTAGTATCCAGGGTAGCCTTGAATCAGGCTATCCACTTACCTACCTTCTACCCTAATCCTCAAAACAAAGGGGAAAGACTGCTACATTCCTTGGACATTCACAGACAGCTGCGTTATTATTTGGACAGAACAAAGCCTTTCAGAAAATCAGAGCAACTCTTTGTGTCCTATGCTGCAGGAGCTCAAGGGAAGCCTATTTCCAAACAGACCATCTCAAAGTGGATAGCCCACTGCATACGCTTTTGTTACTATTTTCATGGTAAATCTGTACCTGCAGGCATCAGATCTCACTCCACAAGGGCCACAGCTACCTCTGCAGCTTTTCTCAGGGGGGTTCCTACCAAAGATATTTTGGAAGCAGCCACTTGGAGTTCCGTACATACCTTCTCCAAGCACTATCACCTACCATTATACTCCAAATCTAGAGCAGGCTTTGCCACTGCAGTCTTGCAGGGCATCCTGGCTCCTCCTAGTTCCACCTAGTGCTTAGCACCCCTTTTTAGCTTGAGATTCTACCCATCTGTTATGACTGCAGCTGTATGCACGATGAACATAGTACAGTTTTGTACCTACCATAAATGTAGATGTTCGAGTGCTAATACAGCTGCAGTCCAGGTTTCCCTCCCTCCTTCCCCTCTAGGGGTATTCTTTTTTGGTGTATTTGCTTGCAACTACTGTTTTTTGATTATATTGCATTGCATTATTACATAATTTTATGTATTGCCTTCCTTCTGGGGGAACCTGACATCTGGGGCAAGAAAACCTGAAGAAAATGGTGTCGGCTGGATCTTTTATACCCCTGTCGCACTGACGTCAGGGAGGAAGCGACGACAACCGACGCCGGACCTAGACTTTGGAATTCGGCCGACCGAGGACCTGCCTGACGGCAGGAAAACCCATCTGTTATGACTGCAGCTGTATTAGCACTCGAACATCTACATTTATGGTAGGTACAAAACTGTACTATCCCCTTAGAATGACACCAGAAACAAAGCCAATTATTGAAGTTAATCATTTTCTGTTTGTAGTGAGGGATCATCTGAGGTGAAGGTCAAATGCTGCTTAATACTAGGGATGTACCTGCCTGAGACATATAATCCAAGAGCTTAGTCATTTCTCTCTTCGTACAGTCCAGACAGGTATGTCTCAAGTCGTTCACACCAACATGGACTATGACAGAGTCATAACAGTACCTGTTGTTGACAGACTTGAGTGCATGTGTGATATGGTGGATCCTACCACCTGACAGACAACTGACCATCACCTTTTCCTTATCCAGCCTGGTGAAAGAGACATCTGTGTGTCTCACGATGGAATCACCTATGACCAATATGTTTGTCTAATCTATGCATCAAAACAACCCTAAAGTTCTTCACCAAAAGCTTGCTTAAGGTAGAAAATTGCAACGTGTGTGTTTGTGTGTGTTTGTGTGTGTGTTTGTGTGTGTGTTAGTGTGTGTGTTTGTGTGTGTGCTTGTGTGTGTGCTTGTGTGTGTGTGTTTGTGTGTGTGTGTGTGTGTGTGTGTGTGTGTGTGTGTGTGTGTGGTTCCAAGGAACTGTAGTGTTCCAGTCTTAAGGGTAGTAAACACTTTACTTAAGGAAGAAGTAACCAAAACAAAAAGGAAAACTACCTGTACAGGAACAATACACACATACACTACTGAGGAATGGTACTCTAACGTCTATCCTTCCTTGTTATATACGTATTTAAAGACTGTTTTGTACATGTATATACTATTAGTATGTGTGCGTTTAGTAAGGAATTCTACTTTGCTACATTCAGAAGTACAGCTTTTGTATTTTAATATAAGTTTATTTTTTAAGGAAATTGGATGTAGGATTTGTTTATTAAAGACAAAACAAACAGTAACAGACTGAAGTTAACACAGCCAGTGATTTTTGTGCCAAAGTTTAAGCTATTTGTTTATTTGCAGGAGCATTCTGAAAGTACTGTCCAGTTACGTGACTTGCTCAGATTTATACTCTAGTATACCCAGGTTATCAAATGGAAATAAATAAATAAATACTCTGTGCAAACAATGCCTGGAGGAATCAAACTCTGCACTTTAAGACAAAGCTAACTTAGGAGCTCATATAATTTGCTCTCTCTTCTACACTACCAGAGCGAATAGTCTGTTTCCTTTCATTACTCATGGCAGAATGTGTTTAGCTAAATAGAAATCAGTTTCTAATAAAAAACACTAATCTTATAAATAAATACTAATCCATTTCCACA
>NC_056735.1:758861296-758921296 GCF_019279795.1 Protopterus annectens | reverse complement strand
TTGCACTTGTTTCTGTCCTGTAACTCCTGGGCCCATCTCATTTGCTCACTCAAAAAAAAAAAAAATGATCTGCTTTTACTGTATTTGTGTTTCTTCCTACTTTATTTTGCTTTTGCATCATCTTAAAAGTACTCAGTTGTATTTATTACTGCTTGGTGTAACTCATTCTAAGCCTTTTAGTTTAAGCACTTGGGCTTCAGACCAGTTGTTTTACATAAGGAAGGTTTGTGGTCTGCACTGTAGTGGCAGGACAGGTAGCTTACATCCTTCTAAGTTGGGAACTGCTGATTGAAGGCTCAGTGTCTGTTATTCTAAAAGTGTATTAATTCTGTTTTAAGCACTTGGGCTTCAAGCCAGTTATTTTACATTAAAAGGGTTCGTGGACTGCACTCTTGTGGGAGGAGAGGCTGGACTCTGCCCTACTGAGCTGGGAATTTCTGGTTAAAGGCTTATAGTGCCTGCATATTTGAACTGCTTCTTACTGAAATTGGTACACCTTGTTTGCTGTAGCATAGACTAGATCCAGGACTGCTGAATCTAGCTTTGATTGTATAACTTGAGCACTAATCCAGACATTCTTTAAGTATTCAATTGTATTTATTACTGCTTGGTAGTAACTTGATTAAAGTGTAGCTATCATTCTAAGTCTTTTGGATTAAGCACTTGGGCTTCAGACCAGTTGTTTTACATTAGGAAGGTTTGTGGCCTGCACTGTAGTGACAGGACAGGTAGCTTACATCCTTCTAAGTTGGGAACTGCTGATTGAGGGCTCAGTGTCTGTTATTCTAAAAGTGTATTAATTCTGGTTTAAGCACTTGGGCTTCAGGCCAGTTGTTTTACATTAAGAAGGTTTGTGGTCTGCACTGTAGTGGCAAAACAGGTAGCTTATATCCTTCTAAGTTGGGAACTGCTGACTGAAGGCTCAGTGTCTGTTATTCTAAAAGTGTATTAATTCTGGTTTAAGCACTTGGGCTTCAGGCCAGTTATTTTACATTAAAAGGGTTCGTGGTCTGCACTCTTGTGGGAGGAGAGGCTGGACTCTGCCCTTCTGAACTGGGAATTTCTGGTTAAAGGCTTATAGTGCCTGCATATTTGAACTGCTTCTTACTGAAATTGGTACACCTTGTTTGCTGTAGCATAGACTAGATCCAGGCCTGCTGAATCTAGCTTTATTTGTATGCTTGTTGTTTGTTTGCTTGTTATTTCCCTGAAACGCTAATTCCACCTAAAACGCGGCTTTTCAGCACTTCTGTGGATCCCTAGTGATATCTGCATTGCTTACTGTACTTATTTCCTTGTTTCACTTGAAAGAAAGTTACCGTTTGTCGTTTTTGTGTTTAAGTTACCTGTAACACATTGCATTTAAGTTACCTGGCACTTGCTCACTAAAACAATTATATAAGTTAGCACTAAAATATTAAAAGCACTACACCCTCACAAACTTCCCTTGAGTACCTCGTTCCCCATTGGCCCTTTTTTTCAATTATAAAGGAATTCCCAATACTATTCTAGCATGTCCAAAAGTCAGTTGTCAATCTCCTCTCCGGTCCAGCTGGTGAATCTGGGAATCTTGAGGCAATGTTACAACTGCCTCATGTACTCAGACAACCCTCTCCTCCTCCCAACAAATTCCAACACATGTGAGAGATGCAACCATATAGCCATACTGGAGGCTAAGCTCTCTCAACTCAGTACTGGCGAAACCAGTCAGGAGGAGAAGGAAACCACACTCACTACAATTCCAGTCTCACATAGACCTACCATGACAGCAAACCAAACACATAAACACACAAAAACATACTCTGAGGTTCTAAATAAAAATCTGCCTAAGCAGCAGAGACCTCCAAAGCAGACACCCAAGCAACCGCTACCCCAAAACAAAACACGTGCAACACATAGCTCACAAAGCCAGTGTGCCGAACAGTCACAGCCCTTAAGGCTAAACAACACACCTGATACACTTGTAATAGGTGACTCTATCATCAGGCACACTGACGTCCCGCTCACCAGGCTGAACAAGGAGAAGGTCACGGTGAGCTGCCTGTCGGGCCTAGGATCCACCAAATAACACAAGCACTCGGGTCCCTCCAAGGCAAGTACAAATATGACTCAGTCATTGTCCATGCTGGTGTGAATGACCTGAGGCGTACCTCCCTGGACTACATGAAAAGAGACATAGAGGAGCTCTCTGAGCATGTAGCCCAGGCCGGTATGACCCTGACCTTGAGTAGCATCTTGCCCTCACCAAGAATGATGCCACAATATGAAGACAAGATGATCAATTTCAACAATTGGCTTAAGTATTGGTGTCATTCAAAGGTGATCCAATACCTGTCAGCCTGGGATGACATGCTCGACAAGCCACGATGCTTCGCCAGGGACGGCTTGCCCCTGTCACCCCTAGGCTTTCGGATATTGGCAAAGGCTCTTGCTACCCCCATAGTGCCTTTTTTAGGCAAGGCTCAAAAAACAAACCCACCTCCATAGGTATCACAAGGGATAAGAAACTAAGAGTAATGCTACTCAACGCCAGAAGTCTAAACCTCAAGATGCACTTTTCGAAACTCTCCTTAGCATGGAGAACATCGATATCTGTGCAGTAAGAGAAACCTGGTTCAAGGCTCCCGAGAGCACCCCAGCACTACCAGGTTATACCTCATACCATGCTTTTCAGCCCCAAAACTTGGACCGAACCACAAAAGGAGGGGGAGTATCAATATTCGTCAAAGATACCCACACCTCCAGGTTGGTGGCACAGCACGAAGCATCAGAGACTATCCATGTGCAACTAACAGTGGATAAAACTGCCTTCCAGTTTATAGCCTGCTACAGACCACCCTCCCAAACCCAGGAACCCCACTCGGCCTTTCCGAGAACACTGGAAAATATGAAGGTCTCTCCAAACACCATTATAATGGGCGACTTCAACTACCCAAACATAGACTGGGAGCATTACTCTAGCTCCAACACCCTAGCCCAAAGGTTCCTAGAATTTATAAACTCAAATGCTATGGAACAACTTGTTACCACTCCCACAAGAGGGGAAAACATACTGGACCTGATCATCACCAACATGGGGACTCTATGCTCCAGACCAGAAGTGTATCCCTCACTGGTAAGATCAGAACATAAACTAATCTCACTGGATATTCACATCCCGCCTTCACCCCCTGCCCTGAAAACCACAGTGAAAAACTTCTTTAAAGCAAATTTCACACTCCTCAAAACCGAGGTGGAATCCTTCAAAGCCCCCGGGCCTGTGGAAAATACGGCCCAAACCGCAGAATCCTTTATAAACGCATTCTATGAACACCTTCAGGAATGCATGGATCATGCAATCCCAAATAAAACCAAGACCCAATCTCCAAAGGCAGACATCCTGTCTGGTGGATCCCAGCCATAAACAAACTATACAATAGAAGGAGGAAGCTACTACATGATAGAGCAAAATCCCAAAAAGGGAAGGCATCTCTGATCAGTATTAGGAAAAAACTACGGGCACTCATAAAATCGTCTAAGGCCAGCTTCGAGAGAAAAATTGCACAGGACACTAAGGATAATCAGAAGGCTTTCTTTAGTTATGTTAGGAACCTGGGTGGGAATTCCCAGATATGCTCAGAATTAGTCCAAAATGACAAAAAATACACCGAACCCACAGACATTGGCAACATCCTAGCTGCCAGGTTCAGCGCAAACTTCTCCCCCCCTCCCCATCAAAAGGGCAAATATCTATCCCAGCAGAGTGCTGCCCCCCTGACATCTCAGACGCTCAGGTAAGAGCTGCCCTCTCCAAAGCAAAAAACACAGCATCAATGGAACCAGACGGTGTCCCGGGCTGTGTCCTACATGAACTCCAAGAAGAGCTAAACCCAAACATAAAACTACTGTTCAAAATCAGCCTTACTACAGGATGTGTACCCAAAGAGTGGCGTACAGCAACAGTGGTCCCTCTCCACAAAGGTGGTGCCTCAACGGATCCTGGAAACTATCGCCCCATAAGCCTGACTAGCTTGGTCTGCAAAGCTATGGAAAGGATCATCATGGACCTCATAAATAAAGATATTGGGGACCTACAGACACTGGATCCTACCCAGTTCGGCTTTGTTAAGGGCAGATCCTGCCTCTTAAACCTGGTTGATTTCTTCGAAACAGTCACCGAGGCCATTGACGAGGGGAAGGTGGTCCACACAGCCTACCTGGACCACGCAAAAGCCTTTGATACAATACCCCACTCGGCCATTATAGATAAGCTCACCAGCTTAAATATAAACCCCTTTGTCACTAGATGGGTTGCAAACTGGCTCAAGGACAGAACCCACATGGTTAGAATTGCTGGAGCCATGTCAGACTCCAAACCAGTTACAAGTGGCATCCCACAAGGCTCAGTCCTGGGACCTCTCTTGTTCGGTATATATTTCTCGGAGGTACAGGCCAACATGGAAGGACTGTGGCTGACCAAGTTCGCAGATGACTGCAAACTGGGTGCCATAATCGACTCTCCAGCCGACACAAGCATCCTACAAAAGGGCCTCATAGAACAGACAACTGGTGCCAGAGCCATGGCCTCGAGCTAAATGCCAAAAAGTGTATAGTCATCCCCTTTAGCAAAAACAAAGTGCCCACAAATTACCACATAGGTGGTAATCCGTTAAGTACGGAAGAAGTAATTAGGGACCTGGGGGCCAAAGTTGATAGCAATCTCTCATTTGACAACCATGTGGCCAAAGTGGTTAGAAAAACATTTTATATAACCCACGTAATCATGAAGTTATTCACATCTAGATCAGGGGAGGTCATCGTGCCTCTTTACTCATCCCTCATCAGGCCCATAATTGAGTACAATGCCCCTTTTGGGATGTACCTTACCAGACACCTGCAGCAACTGGAAAGATCCCAAAAGTACCTCACCAAGAGGATTAAAGGGCTCAAACAGATGCCATATGCTGCCCGGTTAAAGAAACTCCAGCTGTACTCAGTGGCATACCGCCTGCTCAGAGGCGATCTGTGCCTGACGTATAAAGCCATGTCCAACCCGGAATTAATGGACATGCTGCACCTCAGAAAATCCAAATCCCATCGAGCTACGTGCTCGAGAGGCTTGAACCTCAGCACTGAAATAAATAGGACTTGCTGGAGGGACAGATTCATAACCCAGAGGCTCCCTTCACTCTGGAATAAAATCCCAGCCCAGGTTAGGCAGAGTCCCTCATTGACTCTCTTCAAGAGGAATCTTGATGAGTGGATGGGAGATCATAGGTTTACCCCAGGTATCACTTCTGTGTCACTGTTAGACAGAGGCACAGTATACTAACCTCGAAAAAGGGCATAGCAAAATTAATTTAAAATGGGTGGTGAAAGCCAAACACACTTTGGCTAGGCTTATAAATGCCCTAGGGCAGATAGCCTAGTATGAACCTATGAACCTATATATATATATATATATATATATATATATATATATATATGTATATACATACATATAAAGATATATAAATACAGATATGTAGAGATATATGTACATAAACACACACACGTGTATATATATATATATATATATATATATATATATATATATATATATATATATATATATATATATATATATATATATACACATCATCATCTTCTTTCGGCTGTTCCCGTTAGGGGTTGCCACAGCGGATCACCTGTTTCCATTTCTTCCTGTCCTCTGCATCTTGCTGTGTCACACCAACCACCTGCATGTCCTCTCTTACCACATCCATGAACCTTATCTTAGGCCTTCCTCTTTTCCTGTTACCTGGTAGCTTCATCCTTAGCATCTTTTTCCCAGTATACTCAGCATCCCTCCTCAGCACATGTCCAAACCAATGTAATCTTGCCTCTCTGGCTTTGTCTCCAAACCTTCCAACCTGGGCTGACCCTCTAATATACGTATTCCTAATCCTGTCCAACCTCGTCACACCCAATGCAAATCTTAACATCATTAACTCTGCCACGTCCAGCTCTGACTCCTGCCTTTTTGTCAATGCCACTGTCTCCAAACCATATAACATAGCTGGTTTCACTACCCTCTTGTAGTCCTTCCCTTTCACTCTTACTGGTACTCGTCTGTCGTAGATCACTCCTGACACTTTTCTCCACCCACTCCATCCTGCCTGTACTCTCTTCTTCAACTCTCTTCCACACTCACCATTACTCTGAACTATTGACCTCAAATATTTAAACTCATCCACCTTCTCCACCTCTACTCCTTGCATCCTTACCATTCATCTATCCTCCCTCTCATTCACACACATATATTCTGTCTTAGTCCCACTGACCTTCATTCCCCTTCTCTCTAGAGCATATCTCCATCTCTCCAGGGTCTCCTCTACCTGTTCCCTACTCTCACTACAGATCACAATGTCATCTGCAAACATCATAGTCCACGGGGACTCCTGTCTGATCTCGTTTGTCAACCTGTCCATCACCATTGCAAATAAGAAAGGGCTCAGAGCTGGTCATTGATGTAACCCCACCTCCCACCTTAAACGCATCCGTCACTCCCACCACAGACCTCACTGCTGTCACACTACCCTTGTACATATCCTGTACCACTGTTACATACTTCTCTGACACTCCTGACTTCCTCATACAATACCAAAACTCCTCTCTAGGCACCCTGTCGTATGCTTTCTCCAAGTCTACAAAAACACAATGCAACTCCTTCTGACATTCTCTGTACTTCTCCATCAACACTCTCAGAGTAAACATCGCATCTGTAGTGTTCTTTCCCGGCATGAAACCATACTGCTGATCACTAATCATCACGTCCCTTCTTAACCTTGCTTCCACTACTCTTTCCCATAACTTCATGCTGTGACTGATCATTTTAATCCCTCTATAGTTACTACAGCTCTGCACATCACCCTTATTCTTAAAAATCGGTACAAAAACACCTTTTCTCCATTCCTCAGGCATCCTCTCACTTTCTAAGATTTCATTAAACAATCTGGTTAAAAACTCCACTGCCATTTCACCTAAACACCTCCATGCTTCCACAGGTATGTCATCTGGGCCAACAGCCTTTCCATTCTTCATTCTCTTCATGCTGTCCTTAATTCCTCCTTGTTAATCTATTGTACTTCATGATTCACTATCCCTTCGTCATCCAACCTTTTCTCCCTCTCATTCTCTTCATTCATCAACCCCTCAAAGTACTCTTTCCATCTCCTCAACACACTCTCCTCGCTTGTAAGTATGTTTCCCTCATTATCCTTTATCACCTTTACCTGCTGCACATCTTTCCTAGCTCGGTCCCTCTGTCTAGCCAATCGGTACAGGTCATTTTCTCCCTCCTTAGTGTCCAACCTTTCATACAACTCTTCATATACCTTATCCTTAGCCTTTGCCACTTCTCTCTTTGCCATGCACCTCATCTCCTTATACTCCTGTCCACTTTCTTCATCTCCCTGACAATCCCACTTCTTCTTTGCCAACCTCTTTGCCTGTATACTCTCCTGTACTTCCTCATTCCACCACCATGTCTCTTTGTCGTCCTTATATCTTAAAAAAATTACTCTCTCTTTCTATATAGTTTCTTGGTATTAAAGATAGTTGTCTATTTTTTTTTCTTTTTGACAGGACTGTGTTGGGCTGGTCATTTAGCATCCCTTTGCATGGCAGGCAAAGTTCAGTGATTTAAAAATTGTACAGCCTGCAGCCACAAGATTCCACCACAAGACCTGTACTCCATCTTTGTCTGCTGCCTGGGAGCATGTTGTCTAGAAGTTGAATGCAGGGCTTGTGCCTCATTTGATATGAGGACTCTACAGGGATGTAGGACAAATTAGTATTAAAAGGCCTTATCCCTGCCCAGTCAGGTGTAACTTCCCATTCTTTGGCCACCACTTCTAATACTTCTTCTGTGCCTCCAGATTATTTGGGGGAAAAACCAAGGCAAAAAGACAAGGAAAAAGAAAGGAAGAAAGATAAAGTATCTGAAAAAAGAGTGAGACAAGACCAGGAAATGGTCTGGAGTCGCATTGGAGCTCTTGGGTCTGGCACCACAAGTGGATCCAACTCCTTCTTGGATCTAGTCACCAATGCCTCCTACTCTCCTTTCACTGAAACCAGTAAGCCTTTGGCTTCATTCACTCTTCTTGCAGAAGATGTGCTCGTTGAGCCCACCTTCAGTGGCTACATCTTCCAGGTATATTCATTCATCGTAGGTACTTACAGAGGCAGATGTCAACAGGATGATGCAGATTTTCCTTTAGATGCAAATTCAGCTAGGGGTTCTCCTGGCTCCATCCACACTGGGTGTTTCGAGAGTGGTTCCATTAACCCAAAATTGGTATCTCCTATTCCATTCCTTCCATTGTATTCGAGGTCCATGGGTCCAAGCTTCCCAGGAGCGCCCACATAGGAGCAGACAGTATTGTTGACTTTGACTCCAACAGTGTCCCTTTCTGTCTCAATTATGATTGATTCTGGATTGGGATGAGTCTCAAAAGTTTAAGTATTGGTTCTGGTGCTTGAGGTGTGGATTTGACACTGAAACTTTTAAAACCGTCTCTTCCCTTTGGTGCTTTGGCTTTTGATAGTTTGGCTGGCCCTGGCAAATTGGGAAGGTTCTTCATACATTTTGTTCTAAGAGTAGGGAAGTCCTTTAGGCCCTGGTCTTTGTCTTGGCATTTGAGGCTTGAGAAGAGGTGCTTTCTGCACTCTTGACTCTGTCCCAGCCCCTTTTGGACATTGTGTCTGATTTTGCATATCTAGGTCGATAGGTATAGTCAGCTTCATTCAGAGTTTCCAGTAAGGCAAGGTTGCAGAAAAAAAATTTGTAACTGGAGATATTTAGAATCCTCCCTGGAATTAGTACCTAGAAGACACAGACTTGGATGACTGGGATGGATCCCCCAGATCCCTCTAGAGAACATCATCTTGGGTGACAATTTGGAATTAATGAAACAGTGAGGGAGTTGTTCTGCTGATACCCTCTCCTGGGAAGTCTGTGCTTCTTGAGGCTTTTGGAAGTGGCTGTTCTGTCTCCTGGGTGGTACTGCTTGCTGATGCATGTGTAGATTTGGTAGCTCACCAGGCTTGGAAGGATCCTGATACAGTGTTGTCATTTTGTAAGAACCTAGGTAAAATCTTGTTCACTGTAAAGGACAGAGCATATTGGAGCAAAGGTCCTCAAGTAGATGCCGTGGTTGTGGCGGTAGCCATTCAGAAAGAACTCTCTGAAGAGAGTACATCTGTTCATCCTCCCAAGAAGAAATCAAGAGCATTGGACAGGTTTGGTAAATGGATGTATGCATCTTCAACTTTCACAGTCAGAGCACTGAACTCTCTGGCCCTCATGACGAGTTTCCAGCGGTACTTGACTAAGCAACTCACCATGTCCCTCTCAAGTAACCTTCCAGTGGACATCCAAAAACAGTGGTGTCACAGTGATGCCTAAAGTATCCATGTGTCTGCTTTCTAATGCAGCTGATGTTATGGCAGAAGCAACAGGAATCTGCATAGTCATCCACCTTCAGGCCCATGGATGTGATTATGTGACTTTCAGGAAGCTTCAGCGTTGTTCCTTAATGCTGACGATTTGACACTCTTCGAACAATTTTCAGACCAGAGGTTGAGGAAACTCTCACCAGGAGTGACCAATGTGGTAAGACCCTTTCTGCTGTTGGAATATACTTTTCTGCCCCTCAGTGCAAATTTTCCAAGAACCAGAGGAGTGGTAAGAAGATGTAATTAAGAAAATCTCTGTGGTTCAACCAGGATGCTCATGCAAACTGGTCCTGTCAATGTGGGAGGATAGCATTTTCAGTGGATGTCACCCTAGGGGCAGAGGCAGACTGCAGAGTAAAGAATGTAATGGTTATGTCACTGGAAAATCCTTCCAGTGCTCCTGAAGTATTGCTCAGTTGCCATACTCATGAATTGCTTACCCTTGCATCCTCAAGCCTGGCAGGCAATCACACTTGATACTTGTGTGCTGAGGATAATCACTTGAGACACTATTCCCTTTGTTTCCCCTCCTCTAAAGAAAAATATTCCCAACTGATCAGATGGAAACTGCATCTGCAGAAGTCTTAAAGCTGTTGACAAAAACAAGTTATCCAGCAAGTCCCCCAGACTAGTTAGAATCTAGAGTCTATTCTAGATTTTTTTTAGTTTCAAAAAGACAGGGGACCGAAGGCCAGTTTTGGACCTCCATCATCTCGATCACTTTTAAAGCAGGCACAGTTCCAGATGGTTACATTTCATTCCATTCTACTTTTGTGAGGCTGAATGTGCTGTGTATATCTCCAGGATGCTTATTACCATATTGAGATAGTGAGGTAATCCAGGAGATTTCTCCATTTACTGATGGGAGCCATTCACTTCCAATTCAGGGCACTGTGCTTTGGTCTCACTTCAGCCCCGTGGGTGTTCACCAAATGCATAACGGTGGTTGCAGTGCATCTCAGACTCTTAGATTTCTGGGTGTTCCCATATTTAGAAGATTGGCTCTTTACCACCCCAACCAGGGATCTTCTGGTCCAGCAACAGGGCTTTCTGCCCCAACATATTCAGGAATTGGGAATCACAGTCAGTCAAACAAAGGGACAATTGACATACCCACTCAGCAAATAGAGTTCATTGAATGCCACAAAGTTATGAGCAGTCAGATAGTCAACCTCTCAGAGTTCCTGGAAGTTGGACTGCCATTCAGATCTTCTGATTCACCCACCTGGGCAACCTCTGGCCTTTCAAGTTCTCCAACACTCCTCTCACCCTGCAAGACTTATTCTGTGACTGCTAGGGCTGGTTTCTTCAGCAATAACATTGGTTCCCATAACCAGATACCACATGAGAGTTCTTCAGTGGACCCTTTCTGTACAGTGGCTCCATTTTTCTCATCCTCTTCATGCTCAGATTCATCTGACGCCCTTTTGCAGGTCTCACATTAGATGGTAGTTGATATTGACAGCTCTCATGGAAGGTCTTCCTTTTTCTCCACAACCCTCCAGGGCTGTAGTAACCACAAATGTTTCCTTGTTGTGTTGGGGGGGCATTTTGAAGGGAACACAGTCCAAGGTTTATGGCCACACATGGAGACCAGTCTCTCCATTATTGTTCTGGAGATGAAAGCAATTCTTATAGTGTTACAGGCTTTCCCGGACTCTGTCCCTAAAGGAGTGATATCCATCCTGACAGTCAGCAGGCCATTAGTCTCGTACATCAAAAAGCAAGGAGGAACCCATTCATATCCTTTATGCAATTAGGCTATGAGTGTGTGGCAGTGACAATGTCTTTCCGTCACTTTCTTTTAGCAATGCATATCCCTGGGGACTTCCAGTGTATTAGCGGACAATTTGAGCAGCTCCATCCCTCTACTCAATCAGTTGGCTCCCAGTCAAGCAGTGACATATTGAATTTTCAGGCACTGGAGTCAGCCATGCTGCTTTTTGCTTCATAAGTAAACAACAAGTACAGCATCTACTTTGCCTTAATTCCTCTGCACAGACAGTTACCTAGGGACACTGTAGTCCACAACTGGCTTTCAAGTCTCCTGTATGCCTTTCACCCCTTTCCTGTCATAGCAAAGTTTATTCAGAAAGCAGGAAGGTGAAAGCTCAAGGTATTCCTCATTGCTCCTTTTTGGCTGCAGCAAGTTTGGTTACTCTTCCTCTGGCCTCATCTAGTATGTCCTTCCTGGAAGTTGGACTGCCATTCAGATCTTCTGATTCACCCACCTGGGCAACCTCTCCTGGACCCAGAGAGTGCATATTAGCAAGTTTCACTAAAGTAACTAAAGTAGAAACTATGCATTGTTAGAATCATAAAGTCTCATTTACCAGATGGGTGCATAATTAGAGGAAAAAGAAATAGTGAGAAAAACTTTGCACATGATCTTAAACTTTCATGTTAGTTGTTCTGTAGTTATTCAGGTAGAGCTGACAGGCACTATGCCATTTGAAACTATGCTTATTGCTCATTTGCAGGATCATTGGCATCCTGAACTTCATGAGCATGTGATAAAAATCTCTTTATAACGTTCTGTATGAAAGAAGTAACTGTTAAGATTTTTCTAATTGCCAGTCACCTTTTCTGACCAGTCCATACTTGTACTGGGCATCTTCCACCAGAGTGCCAGCAGTTCAGTATTTAACAAAGAACTCTACAGGTTTGTTAGCTAGTTCAGTAAGTACTTCTACCAACTCTTTTGGTAGCCAATGGGAGGAAACGTTGGCCTGATTGCCTATGCCTTATTCCTCCATAGCCCCCTCATTCATTGTGTTAGCTTGTGGATATGCACAAGAACAGCCTCTAATTCAGGTTAGAGAGTTGCTGTGGTAGACCATTATGAATAGAAAAAAATCAAATGATTTGGCACAAATAATGTGTTAGTAAAGCCTTGCTTCATAAATATTAATGAGCCTATGTTCACATCATTTTATGAAGAGTAATGAGAACGAGACATAACTTGCATTGAGAAAGTGGAAGCAAGACCTCTGCTATTGTATTCCACACTGACAGTCAGTTTCCATGCATTTAAAGGTGCATGTTTTATTCCAGTGCTTTTGAAGTAATATTTTAATTTTAATATAGTATTAGTGTAATATGTTGATAAATACAAAACAATCCTGTTGCAAAAAGTTGCCACAACATGTGAGCAATAATGACAGTACTCTGCAACACCATGACTGCTTCTTAATGCTGGTCTTTGCAGGGCTGAATACTATATTTATTCAGCCTCTCAAGTTATAGAATCTGAGGGCCATATTAATTCACCAGTGCAGTATAGTTTTGTTCTGTTATCAAGAGAAAAAAGCTAGCTAAAGTAAAAATCTGCCATAGCTGACCTGGGAACAAAAGTTACATTAGTGTGGAATGCTGACTGTCCAGTGATGGTCTGTTGTGCTGTTGAATTTTGCATTTACTTTAGCATGCAAATAATGACATCTGGAGACCATATTAATCCAGCTGTGTGGGGTGCATTGCAGAAATCATTGTAAACCTTTTTAAAATCAAGGGTAAGTGCTTTATGCCACTTCCCTGTGATATTTTTCCTTTGAAGTATGGAAAACCATTTCACATAGACTGTATGATGCCAGTTAATACAATGTGAAAGCTTTGTTCATTCAGCAGTGAAATACACAGCATTGGAGCCAAAATTATACATCTGAAGACTGTATTCATTCTTTCCTGCAAATGTGTTTGTAAAAATAAGCTCCTGGAAAATAGCATCCAGCATTGTTATGTTTTATTCTTTGAGTGTTGCTGCTTTGGTTCCTGACAATGAGAAGTAATAGCGAGATATAGACAAACAAATTAAGTTATTTTAATAGTAAAAGCACTGCAGAAAAAGGACATATGGGGGAAGCAACAAACAACATTATGATTTTCTTCATATTGATCACTGCTGCAGTAGCCTACGCTGTATGGGGTATATCCTTTACAGGATATAACAGCCGTGCAGCTTCCACATACCCAACCTGTTAGCTTCAGGTGAGCTGACTAAAAGACAGGTTTGGGTGCCAAGCCCTTCAGAGCTTTCCTGCTGCCAAAGAGTGTTCCTCAGTGGGCTTCTGGGATCAACAGCCAGCTTATAGTGTTCCATTGCTGGGAAGATAAGTTCCATTTGGCTAAAAGAACTTCCACATATTATTCTTAATGTTTAAACTTACTTTTTTGTGTTGGAAAGTATATTTTAAAATAGGAATATATGCTTTATTGACTGTCGTGTGACTTTACTGTACTTTTAAATAGGAGTACACATTTATTTCTAACAGTTTAAAAGTTAATTTACACATTCTAAAAATGTTTTTCTGTGGAGAAACTGTTTTAAATTACTTTTGGGGGCTGGAAAAGTCTGTAGAAGTGCTTTTTACTGTGTTTGTACTGGGTAGAATTACTTTTTGCTACTATTTAAATTTTATTGGCTTATGCTGCTTAATTAACTAGGAAAGAAGCACCATTTCTGGCTTGACCGTTAAGCAAACAACTAGTCCCAGGGTCAGTCCTTCTCTCAGCTACAAAATGAAGTTAACTAACCAGCCTTTGCCACCACAGCAGGCTAGAAATTTGGCTCAGCCACAGTTGAGTGACTACTGTGGTCAAAGCTTGTTCCTCAGATCACTCATCTTTAAAAAACAAGACCAAACTCCTCTGTTTCCAGTATAGCTTTGCATGTGTACTGGAAACAGTTCCTCCTTCCTTATTTACGAATAGGTTTTTGTTCAAGAATGTTTCTGGTGATAAAGAAAGAAAATACCTGGAAACCAGTTCTGGACCTTTCTGCCCTAAACTAGTATGTGATGGTGCCCAAGTTGAAAAAGGATTTTACTTCACAACCTCTTACCCTTCTTCCTCATTTATTTATTTATTTTTGATAACCTTAGATTTAAAAGATGCTCATCACATTCTTATTCATCCAGATGCCTGATGTGTCTTAAAGTTTTGTGTGTCTGGATCAATTTATCAGTTCTGTGCCTTACAATTTCAGTTGTCCACTGACCAGAAAAAGTGTTTAGCTTAACTCATTGCCACATTTTGCTATATTTTGAGTTATATTTAGAAGATGTGTTTATCTTTGCAGAATCCTTTTCAAAGTGTCAGCTATCTCCCACTTGGATGATAAATCTATGCAGGCCGGTATTCAAAGAGAATGTTCAAAAACATTTTCTGACAACATCACAAAGGATTGTGTTCTTTGGTTATCCGCTAGACATCTCAATATAAAGAGCTTTTCTTCCACAGGAAAAAAATACATCTATATTTAGATCCACTTCAAGGTTTTCCAGTCAGACTTTAATCACTGCAAGGGGAATACCTCAGGATTCTAGGTCTCATGGCATATGTTATTCTTATTGTACATCTCCTCTGGCAAGGTTCCACGAGGAAAACGCAGTGGTATCTGAAGTCACTCTGATCCCAACACCCACACCCGTTATCTTTTCAGATTCTAGTTCTGGGATTTGAGAGAAGAGTAATTGTATGCTGGAGGCAATAAATATCCACAAATCCAGATCTTCCCTTCTCCCCTCCTGCTCCAAAGCAGTCAGTCACAACAGATGCCTCATAGGTTGATACTAGGCTATCGGCACTAGGGCCTATATAAGCCTAGCCATAACAATTCCCTGGCTATTTCTTCCCACAATGTTTACTTCCCTACATATTTGCTTGGGGAGCAGTGTCAAGAAGGATAAAAGTGCAAGGTATCTTGGACACCAAATACAGATACAAGCACATAAATATAAAATAGATGCTTGCCCTTATCAAGGCACTCAACTCTCTGAATCACCTCTTATCCACATGACCTCTTTAGGTTGTTACAGACAATGCCACAGTCATGTGGTACATAGCTTTAAAGCACAGTCTCACTTTACAGGCTTCCTACATTCCATCAGAGCAAAACTGTGTGGCAGACAAGCTGAGCAGGACAAAGGCAGACTTTCACAAATGGAAGTTAGGTAAGGTGTTTTCCAAAATTTGATCCATCTGTGTAGAGTTTCTCAAGTAGATCTTTGTGTCAATCAGCTCAAAAAAATCTACTCCAGGATAGACATGTTTTGTCTTTTCTAGGACAAGAGTGCTCCTGGGTGATTTTCACCCTTTCCAGTGGTATCCAGGATACTTCTGTATATTACGAAGGAATCCACCAGGCTCATTGTGGTGACTTCCTTCTGGCCCAGGCAGTAATGGTTCTCCCTTCTTTTGGAATTGGCCAGAGGCAATTACCGCCAGCTTCCTCACAGACTTGATTTACTCTCACAAGAATTGGGGGGGGGGGGGGTTGATACACTCTGCTATCAATCATTTTCAGTTGACTGCCTAACATCTTTTAGGTACCTGTTTACTGAGGATGTCCAGCGGGCACTAATGGAGACAAGAAAGCCTGCTACTAGAAACTCGTACATAACCAAATGGAAATGTTTTTCTAGTTGGTGCAAACAATATAACCAGCACCTGTTCAGGGTTAGTGTTTCTCTACTTGTACAGTGTTTGTGTGAGTTAAAGCTACCAAATCTTTTGAGTAGGCAAGTTCCCTATGGCTTTTATTACTCCTATGTCAAGGTTCATTTGCCAGTTATTTCAGTATGTATGCCTATGGGTCCCTCTCTTTCAAGGCATTCTGTTATCACAATGTCTTTGAAAGGGGTTTTGCATGAGAGACCTCCAAGAAAACAAGTAGCTCTTCATTGGGATCTTAATTTTCTGTTAGAAAAGCTAACTCTTGCTCCATTTCGACCAGCTTTTCTGGCCAGTTTGAAATTCCTAACATGCAAGACAGTTTTACCAATTGCTCTGACCTCTACAGGGAGAATATCTGAGTTGCAAGCTCTTATTGTGGATCAAGCTTGTTTCGTGGTTCAAAATGCCAGAGTTTCTATCCTTTTTTCATGCTTAAAGTGATATCTGAGTTTACTTTAAGCCAACCAGTCCCTCTGTATGTTCTTCCCTAAACCCAAAAATGAAGAAGAAAGGATACTTCCATTCAAGTAATATCTTGGCAGTGCAAAGTCTTTCAGAACTTTCGATCAGTTGTTTATTTCTTGTAAAAGTAAGAAAATGGGACATCTGTGTTAAAACAGATTATTTCCAAGTGATTGTCTCAGGCTATTACTGTTTGTTTCTCCAGCCACAATAAAACTTTTCCAGACAGAGTCAAGGCACATTGTACTATGGCCTTGGCTGCATTTATGGCTTTTTGGAAGGGGGTGGACTGCAAACATATTCTAGAAGCAGCTGCTTGGGCCACTGTACATATTTCTTCAAAGCCCTACAAGCTGTATTCCTTCTCTAGGTCTAAGTCAGGCTTTGCTAGGACCATTCTCCACTCATTTGCTCCAAGCTGTGGCAATCTGCCCATATGGCTAAGGCTACTGAGGCAGTGATCAAGTTAGCATAACAGAAGATGTTCGAATGATCACTTCCGTAGTAGCCACTTCTTCCCCTTGTTTTTTTAGACTTTGTTAGCGTGTGGACATTTTTTTGTTCATAGCAATGTCTTTTCAAGACTCATCCTCCCTTTCTCACTTTGGCATGAAAGTTCTGAAGGAGTTGGTGTTCCACACCTGTCTTTTAGTTAGCTCAGTTTGAGCTAACAGTTTGAGTACATGGAGGGTGCTCTGAAGCTTTGGAAGCTGACCTGCTGTAATATCCTCTGCAGGATGCAACCTCACACAGGTTCATAGGTTCATAGTTGTGTACAAGGCTAATGGCCCTGAATGTGCCGCCTGACATTTTATATATATATGTATATATAAATATATATATATATATGTATATATATATATATATATATATATATATGTATATATATATATATATATATATATATATATATATATATATATATATATATGTATATTAAAAAAATAGCTTGGGAATGATGACAAGAGAATGTTTATCTTTGTTTTACATGACTGCAGATGTTTGATGTGGTGTTTGCAAATGGATTTAGAAGCTTGCATGTTCTCATTTTGTTCATGTTTTAATAATAATAAAATGTTTTACTGCCGAAAAAAAGTGGTCATGGGGAGTAGCATACATGTACAATCTTCTGTTAGTAGAAAGTCAGAAGTAATAACCAAATGTCTGCAAGAGGACTATTTCACTTTATTTTACATTCTTACATAGTCCATTTAATGCAGTATTTACATGTGGATGTTATAGTACTTAGGGCACCTTAACTGTGTAATGTGCTGGTGTTGTGTAGCCAAATGCTATATTTGTGTAGCTTCACAAAGTGCATTATTCGTGACTAGTAAAATGCAGCATCCATGGGCTGTTTTAATCCTGCTACAAAATCTTGAACTAATAAAGGTGATCATGGAAAAGCAACATAAAGCATTAATATTTTGATGCTTTGATTTGTACTGTCCTCTGGGACTAGACCACACAGTGAGAGAGAAAATAACTAAATATTGGCAAGAAGATTATAGTTCACTTTATGCATATTGATTGCAGGTATCATTTGGCACATTGCTTGCATGTGGGTATAGGAGCTCTCACATAATCGTGTTTTTGCAGTTCATGTTTTATGACAAAAACACATTTTTGTTGCAAGAAATATATATTAAACAAACTTGCAAAAGATATAATTAGAGACAATAAAATGTAGCATCTGAAGATTGTATTAATTATCCTGTGCATATGTTTGCTTGTTAAAAAATGAAAGAAAATGGGGAAGAGTGCGTTATCAAGTTTTTATGTTTTGATAAGTGTTGCTGTGTAACATCTGATGCTAAGAGGTATTTATAAAAATATTTTATTTTATTTACTTGATTTTCAAGCATCATTTAGTGTAGTGTTGGTCCTCTGTTCTACTGCTGCAAGCTTATCAACTGTGGATGTTGTGACGATGTAAGGTATTGCCATCTATGCCAGAGAAAATAGGGAAGTGCACGTGTACCATATGCCAGCATAGTTAGCTGGAGTTTTTAAATAATTTCATGTCATTTAACTAGCACACTGACTTGTACAGATGTATGTGTTAAAACGTATCAACAAAGTTATTATAACTGATTAAGTGTTTATGCTTAAATAATTCTGGAAGGGAGGAGTAGAGGTTTTTGAAATTGTTCTATAGCTTTCAGATACTGCAGCAGTTCTTAGCAAAGCTCTGAGTGTGTATTGTACCAGACTCAGGTGATCAAATGTGATGTCATTCTATAACCAGAACTGACAGGATGGAACTCTCACAGTAGCTTGTTTTTTGTTTTGTTTTGTTTTCTTTGGAACCTGATATAAAAATCTATGACAGTCAGTTGAGGTAGTTCAGTCAGTTAAGTTGTTCATAGGTTCATAGATTAGTACTAGGCTAACTCTCACAGCAGCTTGTTTTTTGTTTTGTTTTGTTTTCTTTGGAACCTGATATAAAAATCTATGACAGTCAGTTGAGGTAGTTCAGTCAGTTAAGTTGTTCATAGGTTCATAAATTAGTACTAGGCTAACTACCCTTGTGGGCCATTTTAAGCCTAGCCAGTTACCCCATGTGCGAAACAAACTCTGCACCTTGTGTCTGTAAGGTAAACACCTTAACCATTATGCCAACCTCCCTGTTGTTCACTTCAGTCTGTTAGAAGCTCATCATCTTGCCTTGTGGAAGTAAGCATCTCAGCATCTAATTTTGCCTTGCTGTATTAATTACGTTAGCTAGGTAGCAGTTATTCTTTAGACAGTCAGGAAATACAGTGAGAATAGTTAAGTATTGTTTTTCTGCATCTGCTTGAATCTGTCCAGCTGTGTTATTTTTATTTCTCCTGTGATTGAAACTGTGATGTTTATTGTACTTAGATATTTAGTATTCTCATGTTTTCTACTTTATTTTTAAATATTTATATACCTTTCATTGTGGCTGTTTTTTTAGAGAATATTTTTAACATCTTGAGAGTACTTGTCCTTATTTTAGTGACGCCTTGGCCACTCCAAAAAGCCTGGTTGTTTGGGTTACACTCTACGGTTTATGTTGGCATTGATTACTCAATATAACTGTATACCTTTGTAAGAGCCTGAGAGTGGTTGACTGGTGGCAGCAAAGTTACCTTGTAGTCTGGGCAGAAGGGGTAAAGTTAGTAAAGCTGTAGCAGCCTTTCCCAGGAGTGTGTATGTGTGCATGTGTAAGTCAAATACCCAGGTGTGGGTGTGTCAGCTACTTGGAACTGGGACACAGAGCTCCAAAGTGAGTCTTGTTTGGGATCTGGATATGAAGAGAGAGAGGGTCCAGTCCAAGGTCTGGAGTGTGTGCCCTGTGTGCTGTTGGGGAAATTGTGCTTGATGCAGCGAGCTGCATCTTAAAATACTGTGTAAATCCATTCCCTTTTTAGTGACACACTGTCACCAGTGTCAGTGGTGGGGATTAAGGCTCCTTGATTACTGGCCCAGGGAAAAGAGAGGCCATAACAAACATCATCTCCCAAACTTTGTTTGACATGTTTCTGCACTGTTTATTGATTGAAGATGCACAAAAGTATAAAACGGTGATTAATGGCTCTATTGCAGAACATCTGCAGCAAACACTCCTCTTGGCATTTCATTTTTCATACCCTGCCGTTTCATGTGTCATCTGTAACTGGATTGTCTTGACATTAGAGAAGCGGTAGTGTCTTAATATAAAGAAATGTACAGCAACTACAAACAACCAATCAGTCCAAAAAATCCGCTGTGTAGTAGCAATGAAGGCTGTCCTCCGCTTTATATATTACAAAGAATGAGCTACACTCAACGAATAGTGAACCACTTTAATGCTCAAAGAAAGACATTACAAACAGATTTCGGACCTCCTTGGTCCTTGTCTTTCCCCTAAAGGGTCTTCAGAATCTAAGCACTCATTATGATAGTCATCATTAGATTCATCCCTATATTCCGGTCTTGTATTATATGTATTATCCATCACCCTGTTATCTACTTGGTTCACTTCTTTGTGATACCTTTCATATCTCTTTTTACTGTAAATAACATAGGCCTTCCCTTCATTATGGTCTTCTGTATCACGTTCTAACTTGCCCATTTTCCTTTTGTAATGACAAAATCAACATCTTGAAGTGTTCTACAATAGATGTTTTTATATTTAGTAACTGTAAATAGCAAGTCATTTCTTATTTCCTTATTAAGTTTAGCAATATATTTTTTCTGAAGACCCTTTAGGGGAAAGACAAGGACCAAGGAGGTCCGAAATCTGTTTGTGATGTCTTTCTTTGAGCATTAAAGTGGCTCATTATTCTTAATATAAAGAATCATTGGTGTGAAATGAAAATGCAGTAAATAAATAAAATAGAAAGTTACAATGTTTTCACAAGCACTAGTAAAAGAATTTTAGTCTATGAATCTTATTTAAGCCAAGCGCAAGGATTTATGTATTAAAAAAGAAAAATGCGGGTAAAAGTCCCATTGCAAAGCATCAGATAACGGTGAATAGTAGACAAATTTACAACTGTTTGCTAGTGTTAGGGAGCATTGTAATTGATACTTTTCTTTGTCTAACTATTATTTTTCAGTATCCGGTATAGTGAATTGAATGAAAGGATGATGCACATCAGTGTTCCTGTCTATGAATATGCATAATTAATGGGTACATTTTAAAATTAGTCTGCTGTTGGATGTATCTGAGATGGAATGAATGTTGTAGTTCATTATGCATGATGTGTTTCTGAAACAAAATCTTCACTCCACTACTAGCATCCCATAGCTGTATTAAACTGTAATGCAGCATTACCACTGCATGAAAAGAAAACAGTCAGCACTGGCATATACTTGTTTATTTTTGACATATGTTTAAAAAATTGATATGATTTTGCAGCCCTTGTATTAACCAGTTTTAGATTTCTTTTAGCTGGTTTGTTTGTATCACTTTTTATTCATTTTTAATAGCAGTTCACCACATTTGCTTACAAATACAGTCTTGCTGCTACATTATTAAAATGCTCACGCTGACAGTTTCTTTACTTCAGCTTTTCATTGAACAGTTAATTCCGGCATTTGTTAACTGTAATACTTATACCCACATTTTGTTTCTCTGAGTGCAATCTAAAAGCAATTCAATAAACTCTAAACTTTCTCCTCCTTTATCATTTCTCTAGCTTATTCACAGATAATTCCAGATTGTCTATGCATTGTTACATTCAGGTAGTTTCTTCCACTGTTTACTTTCCTTCTCATTGTTACAGAGGGTGCTAGCTTGTCAAGGTTTTATTTAATTACCAGTTATGGCTTTGCTAGCAGTCCATTTAATCCTCCCTGTATCATCTTCTCTTATATCTTGTATCCTGTTTTTTACAGCTTTTGCCTTTGGTGGCCTTGATGTCTTTTCTTTTTTATATACAAAGACATGTCTGCAGCGTTTCTCCCTGGGCCTCCTCTGAAAATTGGCTTTGTTCCAAGTCGGACTTTCCCAGTAAACAAATGTTAAATAAATAAATAAATAACGTTTGTACATTTTCTTTCCTCCATATTGATTTCATGCTGTACTCCATTTTTTTACATCTTTGCTTTACCCCTGTTATCTTCTTTGAATCTCTATTCTATAATCATTTATTATCGCCTTCCATAAGCTTGTTATCTACTGTTTTCAGACTTGCTTTCATTTACCACCTTCCAGATGGCTCCAGTGATCACTTTTTCTCTTCAAGTTCATCACTGTTGTTTTTCACCCACTCTAATAATAATATTGCTTTCCCCCCATACCTTTTGCTCTTAACCTGTACTGTCTTCCTGAGTTAAAATAAGCACATCTTACATGTATTTTTCTACTAATCACCAGTAATTATTTACGCCTCCTCTTTTTCTCCCACATCAATAGTCAAAGAATATATGAACAATTTTTGCATCCTTCTCTTCACAGTTCCAACATTTATCATCCTGTTCCTTCCATCCCTCCATAACTTCATAAACATGCAGTACTGTTGATGTGTTATTGATTCATTTTAGCTTTTTCTAACTTTAGCTGCCTTTGCTGTGGCCTGCTGACAAAAACTCTCCAATATTTCTCAATTTAATATCTGCAGAATGTTAGGGCTTTTACTTTCCAACATTGCCCACTTAACATCCTGAAAAAAATTACTGGGTTTGACTAGTTTTGAAACTGTCCTGGTATCTAGCTTTCCTTTAGGAGTGTCTTTTTCAGAAGCTCCAAAATCTTCTGAATAGGCAAGTTACACCAGCAGTGCCTTATAATGTAAAGGGGGAAAAAAAACATATATTTAAAAGATGTATCCCACTGAAGCTTGAATATGTAGTTAGTGTTCAAGCTACATTGGGCTTTGTATTAGGAACATTCCTGTCAACTGTCCAGATTTTTGCTTCATATTTTTGACCTGTTCTTAAAATATGTGGATTTTTTTAGCAAATCATTGCGAATTAAAGTCATTAAGTAATAACAGACATCTGTGGTACGGATGAACTACCAGGGCAGGGCTAGCCACCAGGTGGTGTAAATCCTGGCTCTAGATTGTCATTGTTGAAGTCACACCCCGACCCGATGTGTACTAAAATTTTGAAAAGGGGTTGAGGATGGAGGGATAAATTTGAGTTTCAGACTTTATAGCCTTCAGAAAATGCATGCTAATGCAAATCCTGTTATTCTAGCAACTTTCTAAGTTTATAAAAGCAGTATTTAAAATCTGTCCCTATTTATGGGGTTTTGCCCCCCCATTATTTTTGGCTCCGTCCATATTTCTTGCGCTACGAAGCTGAGGGGTATTATCAGGAAGCTTGCGATAGAAGGGTGTTAGCTGCTATTCAAGAACTGTGTGTTAGCAAGTGGGTTAGCAAGCTGCTAAAATATAAGTGCATTTGTCAGGACAGATTCAACTGTGTTATACCAGCTAGTTAGAGATCGTGTTAATTGAAAATCATCCAGAAGTCTGATTAAACTGTTCCGTGTGCTTTGTCTGAATTGAAGTTGGAAGAAGTCTACCTTGTATTACCTGTTATTGACATTAGAAGGCATTCTGCCTGAACCTTTTTAGATTTCACAGTCATAAATGAGAACATGGGAACTTTGTTTTGTATATAGGTGTCTGTAATGGACGTTGCAAAACAAAAGCTGCGTAATAGCCAAAAGTCCTTAATACTGTGGTGTTTTCACTAGGGTCCTGTCAAATCTAAAGTAATCCTATAATAAGCTGGATAATCTTCCATGCCTTTAGGTTTACTGTCATCACTTTTTTTTTGCAGTAGTGCTTCCTGTCATATTGCAACACCAATAGGCTGCTATATTTAGAACCCAACCATGGTACTTTCCTGCATGTGGTTCACTTAAAGCTGTAATGTCCAGCTGTGTCTATCAGAGGAGTCAGTTTGTATAGTTTGTTGTATATTCTTCTAGCATTAATCAAGGTATTTTTAGGTTTCATCTCATGATGCATGATAATTAATGTGGTACTACCTTTGTAATTTATTTTAGTTGATATGGCTATAGTAAATACTGTGCATGTCAAAAGGCAAACAAAAGCATTTCATACAGGTATGTTTATGACCAATACATTCAGTCTTTCTCTGATAACTCACTTACTTCAGTGCAGGGTCACAGGGAGCCAAAGCCCATCCTGAATGGGGTGCCAATCCATTCAAATTAAGATACTCAATGAAGTAAAAGTACATTAGTTAAGATTTCTTTGATGATTAAAGTTTGCAGTACTGATCCATCTACTTTTATATACCACAGGGACGTTAATAGAAGGAATCAGATCAGTGTAGAGGTAATGTGTGTATTTCAGTGATAAAATCCAGTTAGTTGAAGTGCTTTAATAATAATCGTAACCATCGGGACATCATCTCCCTGGATAAGGGGAATGTGAAAACAGAAAGGCTAAAGGCCTTGATGATAGTTATTCCTGTTATTTAACTGTGCTGTTTAAAATGATAAGTAAATAAAGCTGTACATGTCTGTGTAGTGTAGACGGATAAAACCCTGACTGTGACCAGGACGACCAGGGTTTAAAAGTATCTCGAGGTTTGGAAGAGCTGGGCAGGAGAATGAGAATTCATTGCAGTTGCTGGCTTAGCTGTCAGGGGGACTAGGGTGATATGATTTTGGTCAGCTGATCACCACATGCATGGTATCAAAATTGGGGAGGACTGTGGATGTCGACTTTGGCATCGCAAGCTAGTAATGGTAAGCTTCATTAGCACATGAGTGGCAGCATACATACATACATACATACACACACACACACACACACACACACACACACACACATATGCATGTAGAGCATAGAAAGGCCCTAAGTTGATTTGGGTGCTCATGTCACTCATCAGAGGGTGGCATTAGAGCTTTATTATAAATGCCTTCATTGCCAGAATGTCAGTCAGAGCACAGACTACTTCAGCAGCTACCTGGGTGATGGGTCCACCAGCCGGCTGTCACCCTGGGTGATGGGTCCACCAGCCGGCTGTCACCTCTGTCCTGCGTAGCACAGTATGAACAATATAGAACAAATAGGTTCAAGGCTGTGGACTTTGATGGCCATCGTGGACGCAGAGAGCATATAGAAAAAAATGCAACCTTTTTAATTGTTCTGTTGTATATTGTCTGTCTTTGGTGAGGTAGCTGTTTTTACAGATGTAAGGAGATGTCCTTTGTTTATGCTGAGCATACACCTATTTACTAACGTGAAGACAGATTGCATGATCTGCATCTTATGCTATGGGTACCATGTCATCCAAGTGTTTAACTTGGAAGCTTAGCTTCTTTTTATTAAGTTTAAAATAAGTTAATTTTAAGAAAACATTCTTGTATCTGGTAGCAAGGTTTATCCCTCATGTATATTTTGGTGACTTTTTAACCGCAGATGTAGCTTAATGAACTTGGTGACCTTGTTTTAATTTTGACAAGTTTGAAATGTTTAGATGCTAGATAACCTAATCAGTCATTCTTTATGCAGTGGCAGTTGTAGTTTACATTCCAGTAAAAGACTGTATTTAACAAATCAGATGTTGCTATTTTGGACCTAAGTTTTTGGATACAAGATAATAATATACTTCTTTATAGCATTAAATGTTCAAAAATAGTTTATAATAGAGGCACTATAGTTTGAGGGAAAGGCAAATACCACATTGCCTCCCTCAACGAAGATTGTCTGGCTGGCCTTTACAGTCTCTGAGACATGGGCCAGTCATGCCACCAGGAAATGTGCTCACATTCACACCCTGCCGCATGGAAGATGCCTGCACTTGGAAGTTGACTAGAGTGAGTGTTTTACTACATAATCTTAAGCTGCACCTTGAGCCCCTTTTTGAGCTTCATCTTTAGGTGGGCACTGTTTAGGCTGGCTTCCAAACATGAAGCACACTTTAACTATGCTTGTTCACCATTCAAGAGAGTAAGGTCTTAGGGAATTTCTTCTGCCTTCAAAATGGAAAGGAAACATGGGACATAGACATTTTTTGTCAGAAAAGGAGGGTTGTTCCTTTATGCTTTTTGCTACATCCCTTTCCTGGTGTTGAAACTTTGCATGGAAAAGTCAAGGTTCATTAGTATCGCACCTATACCCTCCCCAGTACTAACGTGTAACACTTTGCTAGGTCAGTGGGAACCACTAGGCACCATGGATAAGTTTTACATCTCATGCTTTAACTGCAGTTAAATGCAACAGCGACTGGGAGTGGGGGATACTAGTCAGCCTGGGAGAGCTCTTACATCTCATGCCTTAACAGCACTTAAACACAACATTTAATGGGAGGGAACACTAGACACTAGGGTTATTTTTTTCACCTCATGCCTTAATGGCAATTAAACATAATGGGGATCCAGAGGTGTGGGATGGTAGCCACCAAGGGTAACTCTGGCAGTTCTTGCCGTAATGGCACTTAGGATCAGGGAAACACTAGCTACCATGGAAAATACTTTAACAACATGACTTAAGGGCACTTATTTAAAAAAAAAATAATAAGACAGTGCGAGTTGTGGGGAGCCACTAGACAACAGGGATACTTCCTTAACAATGTACCTCACTGGCACTTAACCGAGACGTGAGGCATGGGGTACACTAGCCACCAGGAATACCTCTGCACTGTCATGCCTTAATATCACTTCACAGCATGGTTATGGTGAGCACTAGACATCAGGAATAACTTTTTCAAATTGTACCTTAACAGCACTTAGGGTTGGAGGGGAACACAATGCAAGGGATTATGGCATTTACAAAAGGCAAGTGCTAGGGCTTGCTAGACACCTGGGAGTCCTGAAAGACTAAAAGGATATAAAAACCCTGCACCTTCCCACCTTCCACAGCGTATTTTAGTCCTCCATGCCACCACTAAACACTAGGAATAATAGTACAGTGGAAGGGGGAAGAAGGCTTAAAACCATGCATCCTTGACACAGGAAACAGCAGCATTAACCTGCTACATTAACTGACAAGTCAGCATAGCAATTCTTTTTTTAATGCTGTAATGACTATCTTAGCTATTATGCAAGGCCTGAAACATGGGTTACAAGGGAGAAGGGCTGGGCATATATTATCATACCTCTCAACCTGTTAGGGCAAGACCTTAAGGCAAAACCTACAGTAATGGATGGACAAAGGTATGCTGTCATGGATGAATTACTCAGTATCCCATGGCTGGGTGTGGGCAATGCTGGATACTGTTGGTATGGTTTTGTCACGAGGGTGAAGTATTATTGGGGAAAAAGTCTGGGCAACCGGACCTTTTTCCATTGGTATATTCTTGGATTTACAACGGGCACACTGGTTGGGCTGGCCAATCAGCATGCTTGTTTTGGAATTCTGATGGCCAGTTATTGTATAATTTTACTTATTTCTCATGTAAAGTTATGAAGTCGCTAGAATAACTTCTGCACAAGCATGAAGTGTGAAACTGCATTAATGACTGATTGTAGTCATCTGTTGATGTATAATGGCTGGAAAAAAGAAGACATCAGGGGCATTCTGACAACACAGCAACTGTTATAAGGTGTATAGTGTGGGCATGTCTGTGTGTTTTACTGTGTGCATTTGTGTGTGGGAGAGTGAATGCAGAGTGTGCCTGTGCCAATGCAATATGTGGGCCAGCAGTGTTAACTATTGCAGCAAAGGTCTGATCTGCCTTTGTGGTAGTTAACAGCAGTTCAGAAACATGCAGGTTAGCTGATAATGAGGTCTTTTGACATTGTTGCTAATGTGTTTCCAAATCATAATTCTGGTCTTCATGGAAACAATCCTTTTTGCAGTAACCCTTACTGTGAGTGGTGGAGCTGTTTCTGAATCTCAGAGAATAAGCTAGTATATATATTTGGAGCTGACATCAGTCATACTTGCTGGAATACAACTGAAATGAGCACATTTATGTAAGTTTGCTGTTTTACAGTCTGCCTGTGTAGTATTTTAGTACTTAATATAGCTGAGTGTTCAAAATTTCGTCAGAGATAGCTAGGGTATTTATCTACATTAGACAAAGATTTTTCTTTAAATATTCTGTCTTTGGAGCTGATTATTGTATTTCTCTTCATTGTCCAACTATGTTTACTCCTGCATAATGCATTTGTATCAATATTGTCTTGACTTCTTTATTGTCTAAATAAAGTTTTATGTATTTATTTATTCATTTACTTTTAATATCTTGTGGCAAGTATACATTTATGCATTATTTTTGTCTGGGGTGAAGATATCATTTAACATTGTAAGTTGTCCAGCTGCAGGTATCAGTTTCTCAATGGTCAGCTCACCCAGCATATTACTGCTTACATGTATTATTGTTATTGTTTTCATCATCACCAGTATGTTATTGCTGTTTGGTTGTAACTCAAGTGTCATGATAGCAGGTGAGTTTCTAGTTCAGTAATCTATCTTGCTAGGATGAAATCCATGCGAATTGGAGAATATTTCCTGCTGTGTGTGTGTGTGTATATATATATATATATATATATATATATATATACACACACACACACACACACACACACCTGGTTGTCTGTTAATAGCTTATTTGAAAGACCATTACCATGGATAAGGGGTATGGGGACACACTTTGGTTCACATTGAGAGAGTATTGAGAAAGGAAGCTGGGATGCTAGGTCAAAGAATTAGCTCTGTAAATACTCAATGTGTAGGTCTAATCTGGATGTAAATGTTGGAAGCCCATACCAAGGGCAGCCACCCACATTCCTTGTATATTCATAAGGCCAGGTTGTTTTTGGTGAAGGGTTTAATGAGTATGATTTGTGTGCATTTTTTTTTTTTTTTTTTTACTTTAACCTGTTGAGCACCAGTGATGCATAGCCAGCCATAGGCATAGGCCAACTAGGCAGCCGGCAAGGGCGCCGCTCTAGCAGGGGCACTTTTCCAGTATTTTTTGATGTAGGCAGACCAGGATGGGGGCACTGGCTGATGTGGGGAGCGGGATCTGTAGAGCCCTTTTGCCTAGTGCACTAGTCGACCTAAGGTATTCCTGCAGTGATGTTACTCAAGGCCATCACACCTATTTGCGTCTGCATCCCATGTCTCTCACATTTTCTGGACCACACCTAGTTTCCAGTGGTCAGATTCAAACTTTAGCAGTTGCTGACCAACTGAAGAACCTTACATTATATTCCAGAAGGACATAATTATTGTTAGGACTGATTCCCGTTCTCTGTCAGACATAATTTCTGAGCTGTCATTGTGACTACTCTGTCCATCTCCTTGGATTGCTGAAAGGAGAGAATACATCCTTCATACTCTTAACATTCACCCTCATTTAAGCTCTTCCTGCAGAATGTCAGTATGCATAGAAATACAGACTGTGTGTTTATTTTTAGAAGAACCCCCTGCTGTAGTGCATTATTACTTTCCTCTTTCTTCCTCATTTGGATTGTTGCAGCTACATTATTATGACTGCAGGGCTTCTTAAAAGTAAAACTGGATGTTTGTAATTTCAGAACCCATTATGTATCAGGGACCCTGCTGTGTGAGATATTCTTTTTCTTCTTGCAGGTCAGCTAATTCCTATAAAGCTTATTCTCTTAAGAGTGCATACCCCTACCAGTGGTGCATTCTATGATGTCATGTGTTACAGTAGGAGGCCATGCTAAGCTCCTATACCCAGTAGTTAGTTTCTGCTGCTTGCACGTTTCATATTTTAATCTTGACATTCATTGTAGAAATGTTTTTGCTTTTAGTGCCTGCACAGATTAAACCACCATCTTATTAATTTTTCTGCCACACTAGCGTTATTTTTATTGTTAGAGAGAGAGAGAGAGAGAAAGAGAAGCACAGTGAGTAAAATTGTAGTGCTAGTATTTGACCCTAGCTATTCAAAGATATTTAAGGGAGAAATCTTAGTCTGCCTCACTTCTTTTAAACTTGCAGTGGTCAAGTGCCTAGGATACAAGTGAAAAGCCCGTCATACAACTCCAGACATAGTGTACAGTGCTTTTAAAAGGCAAAGAAAATGGAAGATAGGCATCAGTTATGTCTTCCAGGAAATACATAGGTTCATAGGTAGGTAGTAGGCTATCTGCCCGAGGGCATTTATAAGCCTAGCAAGAGTGTGTCGGCATTTGCCTCCCCATTGATTAATTAACTGATCCTCTGTCATGCAGAGCCAATGAAGTGATCCCAGGTGTTTATTTTCTGTTACCCATCCACTTGTCAAGATGTCTCTTGAAGAGTGTTAGTGAGGGGATCTGCCTGATGTAATTTAGAATTTAGTTCCAAAGCACGGGGAGTCTCTGTGACAGGAATTAATCCCTCCAGCATGTGCTATTTATTGTTGTGGCGAGGTTTAGCTCACTAGAGCACGTGGCTTACAGTGACTTGGATTTCTTTAGGTGGAGCATGTCCATCAATTCTGAGTTGGACATGGCTTTGTAACAATGACATTAGTCATTGAAACTCTTGGCATCAGTTTGTCATATCCTTGCCCTGAACTAGAGAGGGCTGACTTTACCGCAGTCTTATGCTTTAGCAGATGATTAGGGGCCTGTGAAAGAAGCACCCTCAGTGAGGGAATGGCCAGTGGTATAAGCATTGACATTACTTATTCCTTGATCTGCTGGGTAACTCCCATGGTGTAGAAGACCTCCCAATACCCCCATGCTGAGTGAAGTGAGATCCTGACCAGGTTCCTGTTTGATCTCTTCTGCCTATCACTACGCCCAGAATCTGTAGCATTTTGTCACGTTAACAGGAGTCTGAAGCTTTGTACATTGTAGACAGGGGGGTGCTTTCCATTACAGCACTGGGACCATGTTCCCTCAGCTATGTCTGTCACTTTTTCATATTCCAGTCCTCCGTAATGAGTGAGGCACTGAAAAACTTTTCAACTCTTGCAGTGTCTGAACTAGTAGAGGAACTGGTCTAGACCCTGTCCACAGCTAAAACTGAGGGGCCTCTGTGATTTAAATCTCAACACTTCCTTTGTCTTCTCAATCAAACTGGTTACCCGTCTAAGCACCAAAGTAATGCTTCATTGGCTCACATGAAGGTATATGCTTTCTTTAAACTTTGAAGCTGAGTAGAGTGTCATCCTGATCAGGCATCCTAGACCAGATATCTACATGATCCATTTGATTCATCACAAATCCCAGAGACCATAGCACATTGTTACTTGATCTGTACTCTGAAACTTTGGACACAGTAGACAAGAGGTTATTTTCATTTGTGGCAATTGGACTTTATTCCCTCAGTTATCTGTATCACCTGTCAAAATTCTAGTATTCTCTAACAAATCAAGCTGTAGTAACCCTTTCACCCCTCACTGTGTCTGAACTAAAGTGGGAGGAGCTTTTTAAGACCCTGCTCACAATTATACTTGAGAATCTATGTGGCTGCACTCTCCAGTACATTGTCTTCCTAATTAGACCCCAGAAAAGAAATCATCCACTTGCAGACTGAGGGAGATCCCCAAGTGACACAGAGTAGCATACCCTTTACCCAGCTGTGCTGCCAAGTTTCTGAGAGGTGAGACTGCTGATCCAGCAACTGCAGTCTTGACTGCAGCCTAGGACTGTCTGTAGAGGGAGGTTCTCTGAGTTTGCCTTAACCTGGCACATTCATCACAAAGACTCAGTGAATTTTCATTGTTGTCAGTGATGACCGTTCTAATAGCTGTTTGATCCTGCCCTAAAGTGGTTCTGTTTAGTTAAGCTGTCTCTGCAGAGCTCCTGAAACAGACCTAGACAGCTTTACTCATAAAGGCCATAGAGGCAAAAGCTGGCCCAAATTTAAACCTAATCCCAGTTCATCAGTTCCAGTCCATGAATGAAGATAGCTTTACCATTCCTCCCTTTAGAAAAGGGAAAAAGATCACCTCACAAAATTCTTCACAAGATGAAGAGATGTACATGAAACAGACTGAATCCTGTTTAACGGTAGACACTGATTTTGATTGCTGACTATTTTTTGCCATCCTTGCCAGAAGGAATGGCTTTTGAGGAAGGTATAAAGTTTTAAAAATACAGCTAATCGACTAAAGATACTATTCTTCAAAAAAAAAAAGAGTTTTTGAGCAGAATCAGCAAACATCCTGATTTACAGTCACCTTCACCAAAAGAATCAAATGCGCAACACAGACCTAAAGAAGACTTATTGGATCTACTTAAAATTTTAAAAGCAGATTTCATTGCTGTAATGCTGAACCTTAACTCAGTACCAGAAGAGAACTTCATCCATGTTCTCCTTGCCACCATAAGGAATCCAGGGAATGGGGCAAATTTGATAAACTAGTGCTGATGCCATCTAACCTAGCAGATGGTGCACTACCATTGTTAAGTTCTGGAGCAAGTAAAAGATGCACCACTTGTCTTTACAGACACAACTACCAGGAAACAAACAGTGATACTAACTTCTACTACAGCATCCAAAGATGTGGCTGTGAAGCAGTAAATGCCTTAGTGAAATGAGCAGAACTGTCATTCACCATCACAAGGGTTGCCTAGCTTAGCAGTTAGTCTGCAGTATCAATGGAAGCAACAGTGTATGGCTTCCAGGTGAACCAGCAGCAAAAGCGGTAATCTGTGTGACTTTCAAGTGACCTTCTCCCTCAGTAAAACAGTGAAACATGCAGAAAAGGGTAAGAATTCTTTTCATTAACAACTGGTTGAAGATTATTACAGACAGGTAACAAGCAAGATTAGTTCTGAAATATTTACATTTGCCAGAATGTAGTTTCTCCAAATTTGCCATTACTGGAAAGTAGGTTTTTGCCCCTTTCTCCTAGGCAGTGTGACCTTGGAGTTGGTTATATTAATAAAGGGGATGAGGAGGATAAAACCCTTAAAATAGATGTTCATGGGTTTATATGTCAATACTATCAGTCTGCAGATTATTGCAAGCCTAGTCAGTAACCAGAGGTTAGAATCAAACCCTGTGCCTTGCATCTGTTAGGTAAAGACCTTAACCATTATGCCAGACCTTCTTCTGACAGCAAAAAGTTCTTTCCAGGAATGGCAAATTTTTAGTAAATTGTAGTCTGATAACCATTGTGGATCCTTAGTTACTGAAGATTATAATATAGAGTTTTACCAGATAGTCCCAGAAATAGTTCTACATGGTATATTACCAAAACTATGCATGAGGCAAATAATGTAATTTAAGAAGTTCATGTAATGCATCACTGCAAAATATATGCACAGGCTGTGTTTTAAGTAAATTTTGCTTTTTTAAGAGAAGTGGCCACACTTAACCATTTTCTACTTGACAACTAGTTAGGCAGTTTTATTACAGATAGAATTAACTGAAGGTGCAGTAGTTGTTTACAGATGTGCCTGTAGAGCTAAGAACATTTCCTCCTAAAAATCATACATTTTGCATAGTGAAAAAAAGTAAGACGGAGTGATATGTATTTTAAAATTATGCCTTACAAGAACCACTTGAACAGTTGGTCATAGCTCAAGACTTGTAAGTTGCTGCAACAGAAGACAATACAGGGGCTTCCCCTTCACCAATAATAGACCAGTTTTTAATTTCATGATTTTTATGGTACAAAACAACAAAAGGAGAAATGAAAACCTGTATCAGATTTATTCTGATATGAAAAACAAAAAAATATGACAACAGAAAATTTAAGAATGCTGGTAATAAAGCGATGACTATTTCTTATAGGCCATCTGCTTTGAATAGCAATACTTAAATGGAGGATGCTTACCTGCTGATTCCAAAATGGCCATCTCACAGATAGTATCCCAGATTTCAAGACACCATTCCATTTCTGCCCTTACATTTGGTCTTTTCATACCCTTTAGTGTCTGCAGAATGCTTTGCTGCAATTTTTGACATCTTGATAATTCAGTAGATACATAGTTCTTATTTACATAGCTTGCTAATAACAAGATGTGAGAGTGTTCAATCTCGCCGTTTGTTCTTACACATGGGTTCGGAGCCGATCCTCGGCTCCGTGTCGGCCGCTTGCAAGCTCTGCATTGAGAAGAAGCTCGAGATCACCTAATACCCACAATCCCCCTCTGCCTTTACCTCAGATCTAGTTTGCCGCTGCAGCGTTCGCATCACTGGGTCGAGCTCGAGCACCTAAGATAAGATTAAGAATTTATTCTTGTATTTTTCTTGGTACTTTTATTATAAAAAGTTGTTTAGTGATATATTGTGTGTGTGTGGTAAGTTTGAGGGATACTCGGTTCCGTTAAGTTTATTAAAACTTATTTAGAGTTCTCCTCGGGGCCTACCACCCCTTACTTGGATTTGACTACCGGATTGACTAACCTTACTGGATTCGACAATTTCACCGGACTTGACCTTTCAATTTTTATTAGTGACATGTCTGAAAAGGCTAAATCGGGGTTTAAGCATTGCCAATGTGGGCAAAAGATGTCAGTAACTGACAATCATAGTTCCTGCGTCTACTGTCTTGGCCCTCTCCATCTGCAAGAAGACTGCTCTATTTGTCATTCTTTCAGTGGGAGGGTCATGACAGATAGGCGCAGGAAACTAATGGATAGAGGTTTGTTAAAACCTTCCTTTCAAGAGGCTCTGGATGCTTCTGACCAGGCATCCAAATCCTCGAAGGAATCGAAGACGTCAGAGCCCAAGTCATCGTCTCCGAGCTCTTCAGCTAAAGTTAGATCACCGGTTCCACAGACTTCGGGGCCGAGTGTTCAACTGTTGTCAGTTTCCGAGCCTCGAGTCTTGGAACCGGTGATGGAGCTCCCTCCTCCGACACTGTTGAGGTCGGCTCCGTCTTCGATTCCTTCGACCCATTCTTCCAGGCCCCTCTCCGACACCGATGTTGACCGTGTGGTGCAGAAATTATTGGAGCATACGGCCTTATCCAAACTTCTCGGTTTCCACCCAATTGGTGTCGAAACATAAAAGGCCTTCCATTATCTCCATTCCTTCCTCCTCCGAGACCTGTCCAGTCTTTGGAGCCGGAAGAGGTTGATCTACTGATTGTGGAGCCCTCGGTGCCAGAACCGTCCTTTTCTCGGTCGGCTCCGTTCACCTCGACTCCGTCGGATCCGGTACCGGAGTCTCGGAGCCGAAGATCCATCCTTGGTTCCGGGCGAGTCGAACCGATGTTTCGTTCCGACTCTTCCTCTCGGGCCTCGGCTCGGATCGATTCGGCTCCGCCTCGGGTCGATGCCTTCGTGCCTGTTTCGGGATTCTTCCCATTTCTTCGGAACCGGGAGATACCTCGACTCGGGGCCTGGGGGCCTTCGATCTCATGAGGAAGGTGTTGTCTACCCAGACAACCACATCAGTAGAAGCAGCCTCTCCTCCCCATAAAGGACCGTTATCTTCCTCTGCACCAACGGCCACATCCAAGCATCGAGCACCGGTGTCTCAGCCACCCCTGGAGGGTGCCCCCTCTTCCTCGGAGGCTTCTTCGAATGCCCCGAAGAAGTCCCTAGGAAAAGATTGTGTAAGAGGAGACACTTAGATTCTCCACAAGAATCTTTGACATCCGATACTGACTTGGATGAGTCAGAAGGGTCCCCAAAGTCACCTTCAGAAGATGTCTCCTTTTCTGACATCTTGGAGATCCTAAAGCAGAGAGGTGATTGGCAGTCCCTTCCCCCTTCTGAGGATGAGTCAGTCTTGCTGAAGGCATTCGGTGCTCGCCCTTCCTCCTCCTGGGTCACTCCGCCTCGATGAGTTAATGGAGCTGATTGCTCAAGGGCGTGGGAGACACCTGACACGGTGGAACCAGTCCCTAGGAAGCCTAATAAGTACATCACTGCACCCCAAGACAAGGCTTACCTCACAAAGGGAGTTCCAGTGGACGCCATGGTGGTGGCAGCGGCCACGAAAAAGGAGATGTCGGAATCTTCCTCATCTGTCCATCCGCCTAACAAAGATTCCAGGACTATGGACAGATACGGAAGCGCATTTTTAGTTCAGCGGCCTTTTCTATGCGATCCCTGAACTATTTGACCCATTTTACACGTCTACAGAGGGATCTAATCAAAGAGCTGGGAGATACCCTCCAGGGTACTACAGATGCTGCTGTCTCAGAGAAAGTTACAGCACATCTCAATACCCTTACATCCATTGTTAACTCATCCATGAGGCTGATATCATACGCAGCCGAAGGATCGAGTAGGGCAGCAGCTTCAGCGATTGCTCTTCGCAGACAATCCTGGATGCGCTTATGTTCATTTACGGAAGCCTTCAAGTCTTCCTTTACTAACGCCCCATTTGATGGTGCCACTCTCTTTGGCCCCAAAGTAAAGGAGACCCTTACCCGGTGTGAACAGGAGGGAAAGACTCTGTCTGCTGTCGGAGTCCGTTTTTCCACCCCATCCAGACCGTACCCCAAAGGGCAACGTGGTGGAAAATGTGGTTTCAAAACCCCAAGGATCTTTCCCAGGCACACAGGGTGATGCCCCTCTAGAGGCAGAGGAGGGGCAGAGGTGGAAGACGCCGCCCTGGCGGCAGAGGGGTCCGCAAAACCAAGGTGACAGGGATACACCCCTGGAAAACCTTCCAGCACTCCTGAGAGGAGGCCCGACTGTCCTGCTCTGGAGGCAGTCGGGGTCGCTTAGCTTTATACCCTCAGGCCTGGCAAAATCTTACTACAGACAACTGGGTAAAAGCGTGGTTACCAGAGGTTACAAAATACCCTTTCTATCCACTCCCATTCCAAAGAAAAGACTCCCAGATGTGCGCCCCATCTGCGAGACCCAGCAGCTATAGAAATTTCAAAGCTGCTAGAAAAAGAGTCATTCAACCAGTCCCAGCGGACCAAATAGGATTCGAACTTACTCAAGGTTCTTTTAGTTCCAAAGAAGACAGGGGACTGGAGGCCGATTCTGGACCTAAGCAACCTCAACACCTTTGTCAAGAAAGAAAAGTTCGAATGGTCACGCTTCAATCGATCCTTCCATTCTTACAGAAGGACGACTGGATGTGCTCAATAGATCTGAAGGACGATACTACCACATCAAAATGGCCAGGGCGCCCAGGGATCATTTGCGCCCGGCTGGGAGCCAGTCACTATCAGTTTCGAGCCCTGCCCTTTGGTCTGACCTCAGCCCCAGGGTTTTCACCAAATGCATGGCAGTGGTAGCGTCTCATCTGAGACGCCTAGGATTCCAGGTGTTTCCGTATCTGGACGACTGGCTCCTTTCTGCCACCACCAGGCCAACTGATACAGGCCAGGGATTACACTCTACAACTTTGTGTTCTCCTCGAATTTCCGTAAATTTCAAAAATCTTTACTGCAGCCATCACAGCATATCTTATTCATAGGAGCGGAATTAGATACGCATCATTTAATTCTAAGGCTCCCTCCAGAAAGGATAGTCTCACTACAAAGCCACATTTCTCTCCTTCTGTCATCCAAAAAATCCCCAGCAAAGCTGGTTCTGAAGGTCTTGGGTCTCATGGCAGCTTCTCTCATTGCGATACCATTGGGAAGACTGCACATGAGAGTTCTACAATGGCTACTGTTTGCACAATGGTCGTTCCAACAGCTACCTCTGACACACGAAATTCTGATTACAAACACATGCAAATCACACCTAACCTGGTGGCTTCAGACTTGCAACCATTCCAGAGGAAGACCATTTGTGCTACCCACGCCGACAGCGACGATAACCACGGACACTTCCCTGATAGGGTGGGGGGCATTTTTCAGGGACAGACAGTCCAAGGCGAATGGACCAATTTGGAGTACAATCTGCACATCAATGTTCTGGAGTTGAGGGCAGTGTTTTTAGCGTTGCAACACTTTGCTCCCCTTCTTCCTCTAGGGACTATTGCAGTTCAGAGAGAAAACATGTCTGTAGTCTGGTACATAAACAAGCAAGGGGGAACCAGGTCTTATCAGCTATGCAGAGAGGCCATGAGAATTTGGCAATGGGCGGAGTCCACGGGTCGCTTTCTGATCGCAACGCACATCCCGGGGTCATCCAACGTCATAGCCGACAGGCTGAGCAGAGCAATCCTGTTGCCTCACGAGTGGTCCCTCAAACAGTCAATTGCGAAGACGATTTTTCGCAAGTGGGGCCAGCCTTCCTGCGATCTTTTTGCGTCTCCAATGAACGCCAAATGCAGGAGCTACTTTGCCCTATTACCCCCTCCAAGGGAAGTCCCCAGGGACGCGCTGGTGCACGATTGGCCCCCGGGTCTCCTGTACGCTTTTCCTCCCTTTCCCCTGATTGCATAGTTTCTGCAGAAAGCCAACAACCTTCAAAGGACGATAATCCTCATTGCCCCATTCTGGCCTCGTCAAATTTGGTTCCCTTTCTATTGCAACACCGCATTCGGGGACCTTGGATTCTGGACCCAGAGCCAGATCTACTGACTCACTCGTCAGGAGTTCCTCACCCATCTCTCGAATCACTCCATCTAGCAGCTTGGCTGCTCCGCTTCCCTTTCTAGCCAGGTCTGATTCTCTTACACCGGCAGTTCAGAATATATTAGTGGCTTCTCATAAAGCTTCCACTACAAAGACCTACACCAGTAAATGGAAGCGTTTGCTTTCTGGGCGAATTCACATCATTTGGACCCTGTTATAGCTCCGTTAAACAAGATCTTGGAGTTTTTAACAGAATTGTTCCATGAAGGAGCTTCTCCTGCCACTTTAAGAGTGCAATTGGCTGCCATTTCCACCTTTCATGTGGAAGAATGTGGGGCACCTGTTATGGCTCACAGACTTTGTAAGGCCTTTTTAAAAGGATCTTTTCATATTAGACCACCAGTTAGAACTCCTACATCACCTTGGAATCTGAACCTCTTACTTTCAAAATTGATGTTGCCCCCTTTTGAGCCAGCCTCCGTTTGCCCATTGAAGTTTTTATCGTGGAAGACTCTCTTCTTGGTAGCCGTTACATCCGCTAGGCGAGTGTCTGAGCTTCAGGCTCTTTCTATTAACACCCTTATTTGATTTTCCACTCTGACAGAGTATCTCTTCGCACTAATCCATCCTTTCTCCCCAAAGTTTGCTCTACCAATAACATTAATCAGTCCATTGAATTACCCACCTTTTTCAAAAATCACACTAATAAGTTAGAGTATATGTTGCACAAATTGGATGTCCATAGACAACTCAGGTTTTATTTGGATAGAACAAAGGATCACAGGAAATCTGATCAACTATTTGTAGCTTTTGCTGACAGCAGGAAAGGTGTAGCGGTTACTAAACGAACTCTTTCCAAATGGCTAACTGATTGTATCATACGTTTATGAGTCTTCAAATCAAACCTTATCTGTCAAACCTAAAGGACATTCTACAAGATCAGTGTCTACATCCTTGGCTCACGCAGCTCGCCTACCATTAGACACGATTTGTGCAGCTGCTACTTGGGCTAAACCGCATACATTCATCTCTCATTACAAAGTGGACAGGGTTTCTAGGGATAGGGCAACCTTTGGTTCCACTGTGCTCAAGAACGTTCTCCCGTGAGTTCCTCAGGAACATGGAGCTAGGGACGCTACCCATGTGTAAGAACAAACGGCGAGATTGAACACTCTCACATATAGAAGTTATGTCCTTACCATAACGTTCCATGTGGAGTGTTCATCTCGCCTTTGTTCTTACATTCCCACCCTCCCACCCTCAGGAAGAACGTTCAATTTGGTGCCTGGTCTGGAGTATTCTCCTTCTGCATTTGCAGTGGTTGTATTTGTATGATGCACATGTGTATATATATATATATATATATATATATATGTATATAGATGATTTCTTGATTGTGTAAATTTTGGTATGAGTGTGCTCTCTCTGGCTGCTGGTTTGCTTGCAAACTAGATCTGAGGTAAAGGCAGAGGGGGATTGTGGGTATTAGGTGATCTCGAGCTTCTTCTCGATGCAGAGCTTGCAAGCGGCCGACACGGAGCCGAGGATCGGCTCCGAACCCATGTGTAAGAATAAAGGCGAGATGAACACTCCACATGGAACGTTATGGTAAGGACATAACTTCTATTTCTCGAGGACACTTTTCAACAAGTGTCGGAAGTCTGACACTACTTTTACCTCTTGACTGAGTCAGTTAAGCATTTATAATAAAGTTTGTGCTATTGGATTATTCCTGCGTTTTTTTCTTGCCTCCTTTAGTGCTGCTTTTGGTGTGTATTAATTTTGCCTCCTGCCAAACTTGGGGTTCATATCTTTATTCTGATGGCTCCAAATGCAAGACCGCTTATGAGGTAAGCTTAGTGGTTATTGAAAACTCTGCAGAACTATGCCAAAGATATATTGTGTTTGTGCCAGACTCAAAGAACTGAGTGTAGTATTCTAGGAGTAAAAGCAGTACAGAGGGCTTTGCGCCAAATATTCCTTAATGTAAACAACAGACATTCAGTAATGTGATAGTTGAAATGTTGGACTTGCACTTGTATGTTGTGCAATGAACTATTGCCTGTATAAAAATAAACCTTAAATCACAAAGTAAGCCAGATCTGTAACGTATAGGGATTAGGCGCTGCCTGTGACCTAGGTGAGCAGAATTCGATAAGTGGCTCAGGTGCTTGTTGGACCTAGCAGAAGGTAGGAAAGGAATGAGAAGCCTAAGCCTGCTGTCCTTTCTCAGTGGGTGACTGCCTGGTTTGTCTATGCATAAGGCCAGCCACGCTCGTATCCATTTAGTTTTACTGCCTTGCTAGAGGAAATGAAGGTATCACCAGCCAGCTGTGCATTTCTGGGGCTTGCAGAGTATAATCCTGTTAATGGCATTTGCGTGAAACAGGTACTGACTTTTCATTTCTGAGTAGATCCCCGTGTGCTATGAATATCACTGTAGGAGTCAGTCTTCAAAGGTCTTTTGTAATCGTATCTTCAAACAGATGTACTTTTTCAATGGAATAACTGAGATGTGCACGTATTTGTTTGTTTTTAAACAGATTGAAACTCATGTGGGCAAGGAACGGGTCAGGTATTTCCAGGATGATGACGATATCAGCCTAAAAGATATGGTGAAGAGAGAGAAAATGGGAACAGCAGAGGACCAGAATGCACTGTTTACTCGAATGGCATCCAAGGTATATAGTCTGATTAAATACCTTTCATAATTCAGGCTGAGTTGTTCAGAATGCTGCTTTGGTTTGTCTGTTTTATTTATCTGTATTTTTTATTTTACACTGAAAGGCATGTGAGCAAAATTTGCACTTTTCAGAAGAAACATTATATGTGATGACATGACAGTTAATTGCTTATCAGTAAAATGACACAAAGGGTCAAATGTAAAAGGAAACCAGTGTGTGCAGTGGGGAAGGTGAAATAATTTAGAGAGGTGTTTTACATATCTGTTTATGATTTACTATGCAAAATTTATTTCAGAACATTGTCAGTAGAATATTTTAAACCACAATGTGTTTTTATTAGTTTAACTGGGTAAGGGAACATATCTTGTCCTGACCCTTTTAAGTCACTGTCTTGACCACAAAATCAAAGTAAATGTAGCATATATGGACATTTTGGAACAGTTAGACAATGAGAGCATTTTTGAGAGCATGAAGCAAAGCAAAACATGTAGAACATACCCAGGGGTGTGAGTGCATGTGTGTGTGTGTGTGTGTGTGTGTGTGTGTGTGTGTGTGTGTGTTTGTGTTAGTTATAATTTATTATAACATGTAATATGCAAACAGGTTTCCTGTCTTTCTGTGCTGCACAGTGGCTTAATGGTAAAGGTGGCTGCCTCACAGCCCCAGGCAAGTTCTGAGGTTCAATACTGACCTCTGTTTATTGTATGAAGTTTGAATATTAAGCTTGAGTGTGCTTTCTTTTTGATGCAGCAGTTGCAAATGTGAACAATTTTCAACTATCCATAGGTATATTCAGGTTTAGTGTTTGAAGTACCTGAGTCTAAGCTCCAGGGTCTGGAGTGCAGTCTTCCCCTTTTGTTATAGTATGGGATTTGCAGATAATATGCTGCACAGTGTGACAGAGACGTTTTTTAAACAAGCGACTTAACAAGACTTATGAATGCATGCCATGTACTAAAAATGGTAGATGGTGAGTTGTCCCTTCAGTGTAGTGTATTACACACCATACAAAGTCATTCTTCTTCCACATATCGTTTCCATTTCCTTAATCCTGATAGGGTATGCTGAGATGCTGCTGTGGCATTGCATGTAATGAACATTTTCTATGTATTTATTCAACACCCTAATACGTAACACACTTAAGTTGTGAATTCCTTTTGAGAAGTGTAGCATTTCCTCAGTGTTCCATTGTTGAGGTCTGCAAAATAATTTGCTTCTGTTCATCTTTTTGTTTGAACTTGGGATCCCCCACTCAAAGGGTATGAGCAGTATTAGTGTTGAAAAGTGATACAACAGTAAAATATGAAACTGAACACAGCAACATCTAACGTATAAAAATGAAGTCTATCCTTTGAACTTATTAAAATATTCAGCTTTCCATAAAAGCTGTGGGTTCTAATAATGAACTTGTGTACATGTGCAGCAGTAGTCCTGCTGTACACAGTCCTTTAACAAACACAGTGAGAAGACAGTGCTGATAAATATGGTCCAAGATATATATGACAGCACAAATGTATCTGGAACTTTAAATAAGGCTCTGGATGTTTCACAGCCTTGTTCTCCAGACTTGGGGGGGGGGGGGGGGCAAATGTGACTATTGCAAGAAGGTTCCCTAAACATGTATTGGAAAGGAGGGCTGTATTTGACAGGATTTGCAGTATACAGGTCTCCTCATTTCTGTGATAAGGACTAAGGATAGGCAATGAAATTAGTTTGGTTAATGCCTGATTTCCCACACATTTAATCACCAGACTGATAATTTTAGTGAATAGTTATGTAACTTTAGTAATGTTATTATAAATCTTACATTCTGGTAAGGAAAAGGCTCCTTTATGTGAAGTGTAAAACGTGAGAACCATTAACCTGAATTTCTTCTTTCAGTTTTTTAAGTCTTGAAATCGCTTAGAAATGTCATACTGCTGTGAGTAAGAATTCTACTTCCAGTAATTCCCTTTTCGAGAAAAGTATGGCATCTGCTGTTAAAAGGTTTTATAATGCATGGGGCAGTGATGCTACAGTCTGTGATTACTTTTCCTTAGCTGCTTTAAAGTGGTAACTCAATTATACTGTAGGAGACATAGTTGGTGCCTACAGCAATGCTGGATGGAAAATGGATTTTTATATGCCTTTTGATTTGTGCAGCAGTGATTCTGAACTGCAAAACAATGAGATAATGGTACTTTTTTGTGCCATAGTAAAGGCATCCGGAGCTCTACGTCTGAATCAGATGTGTATTTCTGTCTAAAGAAGCGAATTTGCAGTGTTTTCATTTCAGTTAAAAAGATAACTATATGGATGGAATCTCTAATAAATGTATCTGACTGCATAGTTGCTAAAATACCTTTTGTGGTCAAGGTACCTGTGAATTTTGATGTACAGCTTGCACTGCATCTGTTCTTTTCTCTGGTTTACATTTTATAACTGTGTCTGTAATGACAGAATTCATTATTCAGTAGAGCTTCATCTGCCATTTCTTAAAATGCAGCTGAATATCCTTATCTTTGTTTCCATTAAAGTAAGTGGACTAGAAAATTGCATGTAGCTAAGACCAGAAAGTGACTGTTAAAGTGTTATTATTAAGATTTCCAGCAAAGCATGCTTCTGATGAACTAATGAGATTTGAAACATACTTATGCTGGATGAGTACTACAGTAATACATTGCTCATGAAAATGGAGACAAGATTAGTCTTATTTGCGGTGTATAGTATTATTTGTTTTCTTCTTTTTGTGTTACTGAAAAACATTCATTAAAGAGTCATAATTTTCTTAGATAAGGCTAAACATAATAGCAAGTATTGTTGATTTCTTATTCTGTGCAGTACTTGATCACACACTGTAGTCTGCAACTTGTCTGGTATTGCCTCATAAGAATGTCTAGCATTTTTTTTCAGTTTTTCAAAAGATCCCATAAGATGTTGAAGTATATCAAGTCTGACAAGTGCATTGCTATTTTCTGTGTGAAGGCGTTCTGTTTTGTTGAAAAGAAAAGCAGTGAGTACATGTGAACTCCTGACATGTGTATTCAGTGAAAGGATAACAACAAGGAAATGATCTAGGGGGCTGCCGTAGTTGGATTATAAGCTGTTCTGTGTAAATACAGTTGACAGTGGCTTGTAGCTTGATGGTTACTGCTTGTCAGTCTAAAAGAATTACTTGAGCCTTGAAGGTTACAAAGAAAAGAAGATTATCTTTGCTGCACAAAATAACATTTTTAGTAAATCATGAAAGGTGTTAAAGAAACCCTTTTGCTTTGCACTACACTGTTGCTCAGTGACAAGAGACAGAACGGGATTCTTATGTATGCAGAAATTCAAAGCGTTATGGAAGATTATCTTAGTAGTTTATTCAGCAGAAGACCTTATTGACAGAGTTGGCTGAAAATGAAATAATTTCAGTTTTAGAGATTGTAATTGGTTAATTTAATTTAGTAAAAGTTAGTAAGATATTCTTAAGTTCACATCTTTCAACTTGGTGGAAGGCAAAAAGTTATGTAGCCACAAGAGATTTGCATATAAACATCCTTGACTGGAGCATGGCTGTGCCTTTGTCTCACATCTGTGGCAGAGCATATGCTTACATCCAGCTTTGCCCACTGTATGGGGAGGAATAGCAAGGGTTAGAGTGGAAGAGGTCAACCTTGCAGAACTCCTGGTCCATACATACACTTCAGTCCTGATTAACAGAGAGAATAGAAGCTGCCATCACTGTGATTAAGTCAATAGAAAAGCTAGACGTTTCCTACCGGAAAGTTGAATCAGAGTTAGCCATTGCTAGGGCATACCTTTAATTTTTTAACACAAGAATTATGGACAAAGCCAGAAATATTGTTGGCAAATTTTAAATATTGCTCTTCTAAACTTAGACATTTATTAGAATAAAAGGTGCCTTAATATGTATTTTGATGGATATTGTAGAATAACAGATGTGTTGTACCTTTAAGAAGCATTTTTAAGACATGAACGTGCAATATAAATAGCAGGCATGTGCTGTTTTCAGTGCCATTTTGTGAATACAGCCAGAGAGTGAACATCTATGTATGAGGTGGTTAGTTTGTACATATGTTTGTATATAATAAAACTGCTTGAACAGAACAGACAATGTTCGTCTACTTCATCCTGACTATATGAGCAATACGGTGTCGGAACCGGGATTCCAGAGATTGCTGTTCAGAGCCACAAGTTGCAGTTAACAGTGAAGGCAAATTAAGTGAACTGAATGCAAAACAAGGGCCAGAAATGAACTAAAGATAATGAAAACATGCACAAATTATTTATTTTATAAAAGAGACAAAACGGAGCATTACAAGGGCACAAAACACATTACCAAGCAAACAAATAACAAAAAAATGTTTATTAAGCAAACAAAAAGCATAAAAAAGCTTATTAATTAAGTGAAATGTTCGAAATTAAGAGATTTGATAAAGCGAGCATCAGAAAAGCACATAAAGGGCTCAAAATTACCTCAGAATTGCAAAACAAGCATGTTTAGATTTAAAATGAGCACAAGAAAATATAATGGGCATGAAAAGAGATTAAATGAGCAAAACGAATATAACAAAGGGCAAAAAGGGCACAAAATAAAGCAAGGCGACTGCATGTTTTTTGGTGAATTACTGTGTTTTGACGTAAACTATTACTTTGCATTGATTGAAGATTTGAATAGTATAACTAGAGTTTTTTGAAGCATCTCAAAGTATGTAAAAGTGCTTACTGTGCATTTATTCCCAAGAGTTTGTTGTGTGCAAGGTGCCACTATTTCGTAAAGTGCAGTCAAATATAGCCATTTCGAAAAGTTTCTTGTGCTGGATGTGTCTATTCGCAGAGTGCCGCCATTGCAGAGTGTTTCTTGCACTATACAGGGTTATTTAGCAAAGTACCACCATTTGGAGAAATTTCAGTGTGCTGTGTACTGTTTATTTGCAAAGTGCAATTATGTCGAAATATTTCTTACTTTGAGCTTCTTCTGCCCAGTTTATTCACACTGTGCAATTATTTTAAATGTACCTTACATGTTAAGAGGTGATTTCAGGAGTATTCCAGTGCCCGGGAAACGTATTTCACAAAGTTCAGTTATAAAGAGGCTTGTTGTGCTGTTGGGCATAACAAGTACTGGCACAAATTTCAGGCATATGTACATCTGTATGTGTGTTTGTGCATACTGGCAAAAGTCTTCACTGAGATGTATTAATATGGCAGATGGCTTTCGAAAACTGCTGCCACTTGTATTTGATCAGATTATTGCAGAGAATTGGAGAATATTTGCGCAAGAGTATGATATATTCATACCAGCAGCTTATTTTGCTAAAGATGCACACACCAGGGCATTCATTTTACTAAATCTAGCAGGGTCAGAGGCCATAGGAAGAGAGCATTCATTTGTATATGCACCAGCAGTATATGAAGATGAAGGGGAAAATCATCATATTGTTGTGCAGGCTGAATCAAGAGAAGACCCTGTGTGCTTGAAGCGCAAATTTAGAGAGATGTGCAACCCGACAGCCCAGTGTTACATTAGAGAGGCATTTGTTTTACATACGAGATCAAAAGCAAGGAAAAACCTTTGCAGCTTGTATTACTGACCTGAGAAGTAAAGCTAAAATGTGTAAGTTTGTGTTTTAAAAGATGTTAATAAAAGATAGGCTTGTGTGTGATATTAATAATGCTACTGTGAGAAAGTTTTGCTTTGTGACAGTGATTTAACAGTGAGCAAAGCTATAGAGATTTGTCAAATTCATGAAGTTACAGAAAGGCACACTATTATGCTTGCAAGTGATAAGAGCACGGTTTCAGCAGGCTCCAGAGCAAATGTAGACAGTACGCAACATGAGGCAGGCAGAAACAGGCCTAAGCACTTGGCAGCTGCTGCCCCATGCGAGTTTTCTTAGGAGGTCCCACAATTTTCCAGCAAGTTCTAAGACTGGTTCAGTTAAAGGAGCATGCTCAGTGCTGTACAAGGGTGACTCAGCAAAACCCAAGTCAAGCTTTATTGTTAACTGTGGCAATTGTGGTGCCAACCATGATTCTAAAAGGGAAAAGTGCTTAGCGTCTGGTCAGTAATGCCATAAATGTAAGAAATGGAACCATTTTCAAAAATTTTGCAAATTAAGTAAACCTCACACTGTTATAAAGAAGGGTCATTCGAAAAAGCAAATAGATCAAGTTGAACTGCAACAGTCTGCTTTCTCTGTAGATGGTGTATCAGTAATTGGTGAAAAGATTGATGCAGTAGATTTATTGGCCAAGAATGAAATATTTTATACTGTCCAGATCAATGGTAAACCCACTGAGCTCAAAGTAGACACTGGTTCAAAGTGTAATGTTATGTCTGCAGATACTTTTGCTAAGGTAAGAGCTGGTGAACAACTAAATGTGACCAGTTGTGCGAAACCTGTTGCTTATGGAGATGAAGAAATTCAAACCGAAGTCTCAGTAGTGCTTTCATGTTATCTGGCCAAGAACTGTTACAGCTTATTTTTCTGTGTAGTTCGAAGACCTGTGCGCAGTCATTATTGGGTCTCAGAGGCAGTTTGAGAATGAATCTACTTTCTTGTACCAAAGAAGTTCATCAAATAAGCACGTCCTAGTTTCAGCTTCACTAACACTTATTTTTTTCAGAGTATGCTGATGTTTTTGATGACAAGTTGGGCAAACTTCTAGCTGTGTATTCTATGAAATTAGACCCAGAGATCAGTCCCGTAGTCAGACCAGTAAGAAAAGTTCCGATAGCTATGCAGCATAAAGTCAAAGCTCAGTTGGACAAAATGGTGCAGCAAGGTGTAATTTGTTCAGTTACAGAACCTACCGAATGGGTGTCATCCATGGTAGCAGCTCAAAAAAAGGCTCAGACAAAATCACAATATGCATTTACCCAAGAGATTTGAACAAAGTATTAAAAAGACCACATCATCCTGTGCGTGTAGTTGAAGAAGTCACAGCTCTAATACCGAATGCTACTGTTTTTTGTGTTTTAGATACAAAAAGTTCATTTTGGCAGGTGATACTTGATCGTAAATCCTCATTACTGACTACATTCAGTACCCCATTTAGAAGATACAGATTTCTTAGGATGACATTTGGAATAAATTCTGCAAGTGAAGTCTTTCAGTGTGCAGTGTAGCAAATTTTTTTCAGGTTCTCCTTGTGCCATAATAGTAGATGATGTGTTAGTCAGAGGCAGTGGTGAAGCAGAGCATGACAGAAATCTTAAGAGAGTCCTAGACAGAGCACGTGAAGTTCGTAGGTTGGTACTAGGCTATCTGCCCGAAGGCATTTGTAAGCCTAGCCAGAATGTGTTGGCTTTCGACGCCCCCTTAGATTAGTTCCCTGTGCCTCTGTCCAGCAGAGCCACTGAAGTGATCCCCAAGGTAAACTTTGTTTCCCATCCACTCGTCAAGGTTTCTTTTGAAGAGTGTTAGTGAGGAGGGGGGCATTGTACTCTATGATAGGTCTGATGAGTGATGAGTAGAGAAACAAGTTTTTTGTCTGTGTCATCCCTTCATGGTGATCATTTGTGTCCGTGTATGATTCACTGACAGCTGCTACTTTGCAGTCATCTGCTAATTTATTCATTCAGAGACCACTGACATTGGCTTTAAGTAAACTTAAAGCTCAATCCTCTGAAGTGCAAATTCAAACTACCAGAACTTCTGTATGTAGATCATTTATTTATTAGCATTGGCTTGAGAGTAGACCCATCCAAACAAGCAGCCATTCTTGAGATGCAAGTACCAGATAATGTTCAAGCTCTACAATGTTTTCTTGGTATGGTCAACTGTTTAGGCAAGTTCATACCAGACTTCAGTGAGCTGACAGTGCCTTTGAGAGAGTTAACACGTAAGAGTGTTATATGGTCATGGTTAGAACATCACCAGAGAGCATTTGAAGACCTTAAACAGAAAATAGCTCCTCCACCTGCATTAAGATACTATGATGTCAACAAACCAGTAACTCTTTCCTGCGATGCTTCAGAATTTGGTCTTGGTGCAGTTATTCTTCAAGAGGGTAGACCAGTAGCCTGTGCATCTGGAACACTTACCCAAACTGAAGTGCAGTATGCTCAGATTGAGAAAGAACTTTTGGCAATAGTGTTTTCATGTTCCAAGTTTCATGATTATATCTGTGGTCGGGATATTCAGATTGAAATTGATCATCAACCTCTGGTTACTATTTTAAAGAAGTCCATGCTTTCAGCTCCAGCGAGATTACAAAGAATGATGCTTAAATTGCAAAAGTACAACTTTAAAATGGTCTATACAAAAGGCAAACTTCTTTATCTGGCTGATACCGTATCCAGATAACCCAGAAATACAAAGGAACAGCTTGACGTAGAAAAATTTGACTTCGATGTCATGGAAGTGCATAATTTTTCTACCACAAGACTTGATGAGCTAAGAGATCATTCAAAGACTGATCCAGTTTTGCAAAAGCTCAACCACTACATTAATGTTGGATGGCCATCAAAGCAGTCTAGTGTACCACCTGAAGTGCAACCCTACTTTCTTTACAGAGATGAGATGTTGAGGGAAGATAACATTATTTTCAAAGGTCCTAAAATTGTTACTACACAAATACATCCAAAATTTGCATCGTGGTCACGCAGATTCCAAAGCTACAAAAAGAAGGACAAGAGAAGTAGTATTTTGGACTTCTGTAGCAAAAGATACTGATAGAGTACTTTCTTCTTATTTAGTATGCAATAGCACTTGCAGAAAGAACCACTTCAGTTAAGTCAAGTTCCTGAACTACCTTGGTCAGCAGTAGCCACTGACATATTCGAGTGGAACAATCAACATTACTTAGTACTGGTAGAGTCTTATTCAAATTGGTTTAGATCGATTTACTACCTAACCTAACTTCCACTACTGTAATTACCAAGTTGAAATGTCATTTCTTGGTCCATGGAAGTCCACAAAAGCTTATCTCTGGCAATGGAACCCAATTTACCAGTCAGTTGTTTCAGAAATTTGCAAGAGAATGGGACTTTGTACATGTTACTAGTAGTCCAGAATATCCGCAGTCAAATGGACTAGCTGAACGTGCAGTACAGAGTGCAGAGCAATTACTTGAGAAGTTGAACCTTGACAATACTGATGTTTTTTTTAATTTAATCTCAGAAACATACCCCGTGACGATATACTTGGCTCACTTGCTCAAAGACTTCTGTCTAGGCAAACCAGAACAACATTGCCTATCAGTTCCAGTTTATTGAGGCCTAAAGCTAAAAACAACAAAGCAATCAAAGCCCAATTGTTCAGAAAGCATTCTTTCCAGAAGTCCAGCCACGAAAAATCAAGCAGATTTCTTTGCCCGTTGAAAGGAGGAGAGACCGTGAGGATGCAAACGGCGAAAGGTTTCAACTGGATTGGTCAAGTAACAAAAATATGTGAAGAGCTGAGGAGATCCTATCTTGTGAAATTGGAGGGCGTGGAGTATACGAGGAAATGCAGACGTCTGCTTCCTGTACCAGAACCATTATCGCAGCATTGTTCCTGTGATCATCTTCTTCTTCTTCTTTCGGTTAGGAGTCGCCACAGCGGAACTCTGGTCCACTAATGATTGGCAGTAGATTTGTACTGTGCCGAGGTGCCAGCCCGATGTCCAACCTCCAACGAAGGCATGCCCATTCACGTATGTCTTTCGAATGCCACTCTACTGCGGGGAGGACATGCAGACTCCACACAGAAGGTGCTCCTGACGAGAATCGAATGGGAGAACCTCTTGCTGTGAGGTGGCAATGCTACTGCTACACCACTGCGGCTTAAGCATTGTTCCTGTGATACAGACTCCAAATCTCAGAGTGATTCAGACAGTGTTCCTTTTCTAGAACATGTCTCGATTCCTACTACTGTTTCTGATGATGTTCATAACATTCCTCAGGTTGAACATTCAGCAGAGGCAATCCATTTGCTAATCCCAATTCCAGTTTGTACATCACACAATTTGGTCATATCCCCAGGCCCAGTGTGTGATACACAGCAACTTGGACGTAGTTGTATGTATGTATCTAGTTTTGTATAATTGCATGATGGAAATTTAGTTTGTACCTATAGCATGTTAGTCAATATTGTCAGTGTCATTTTTTTTAAAGAGGGAGGATGTAGAATGACAGATGTGTTGCTCCTTTAAGAAACATTTCTAAGACATGAACATCCAGTATAAATAGCAGACATGTGCTATCTTCAGTGCCATTTTGCGAGTACAGCCAGAGAGTGAGCATCTATGTACGAGAATAGTTTGTATATATGTTTGTTTGTATATAATAAAGCTGCCTGAACAGTACCCACAGTGTTCGTCTACTTCATCCTGACTAGATGAGCGAACGATATGATGTTTGAAACTCAAATGTCAGTCATTATTTAGTGACTTCGATCCTGATTTCCCAAAAAAACACAAATTTTATGAGGAACAAACCAGGAATTTGACCCAAAAATGGACAGTTGAAAAGTATGTGCCACGCTAATGCCTGGCATGTAAAACTGCACTGACTTATATTTAAGAAGTGGTCTAATACAGTTCAAGATAGCCGCTGTTCTGTAAGCACTGCTAGTACCTAGCTCTCTGAAATACCAGGGATTTAAACAAACTTAGATTTCTAAGTCAAAAATGCAAAAATATCTCTAAGAATATATCTCAGTTAACAGTCAGCAACTAACAGAGGAAGAAAAAGTGACAGATTTCTTTCTGAAACAACAGGATTAACTACAATTTCTGGAAAACAGCTTAAGCCATGTGGTGCTAAGGCCCAGCATCTGAACATAAAAACTGGAAATAACTTCAAACAGCAAAGATGTCAAAAGAGGAAAATATTATGGAAATCAGTACAACTAAGACTAAATTCTCAGTTCTAGCTTCACCTGAAAAGGATACAACTACCAAAAGACAGAAGACAACTAAACAATCAGAGAACTCTAAAACTGCAAATAAAAGTAAGTCTGGTCAGCCAGCAAATTTAGAAGACATAAAAACTGCATTGCTACCTATCCAGCAAGCAATAAAGGCATTATGAAAAAACAAGACCGGCAGCAGCTGCAGAAAGACACCAACAATAGCGTAACACAATTTTATTTTCCGCTTTCGTCCGTAGACTTCATCAGAATGAAAAGAACCATACAAACTGAAGCCTTAAATACAACACCTCTAATTACCCATTATTACTAATTAATTAATAAAACAATTAGTAACTTATACATTCAAAAATATCTATAAATAATGATTTATAAAAAATATATATATATGTTAAAAACACTTTCCAATATAACTTCATGTAATATGTAAGCAAACAAAATCGTTACTTTTGTCCACTTTCAACTTTTGATTTTTCAGAAAACATTTTACATTAATGGACTCGTTAAGTCCGGGAGGGTGATCTGATTTTAATTTGATTTGCCACTGGGTTTCCCTCTGTAACAAAAAGTTTTTAAAGTCCCCCTCCCTCATATCCCTATGGCATACTTCTAAAATAGAAAATAAAAATTTCTTAAAATTCTTACACATTATACTGTGTTTAAAAAGTGCATTTTTATCATCTTTCATTTTAATACAATACAAATGCTCCCTAATGCGAGTTCTAAGCTCCCTTGTTGACATTCCTACATAAAATGCAGTACATGAAGAACACATTGCTATGTATACTATGCCAGAAGTACGACAATTCACATAACCAGGTACTGAAAAAACTCTATCAGAGGTTGTGACCGAAATATAAGGTCCAACAGAAACATACCTACACATGTTGCAAACATTGCAACAGTGCATCCCTTTCTTAACTGTAGTAATATTATTTTTAAACTCCCTACATTGTGTTAGAATTCTTTTTAAATTCCTGTCATTTCTCTCAACAAATAATGGTTTGTCACCCATCGTTTAGACAAATAATAACAGGATGGAAAAATCTGAATCCAAAATAACTGAAAATGAGATAAAAATAAAGCCTTTAACTCAAAGAACTGATTCCCAGGACAAAGAAATACAAAATCTACAAGAAAAACTAACAGTCCTTGAAGCAAGATCTTGAAGGAATAATATTATCATCAGAGGAATACCTGAATCTGTGACTCACAATAATCTAATACCTACAATCAGACAAATAATAAATTCCTTGCTGGATCAGTCTAAAGAAACACAGCAAATGACAATAGAAAGAGCCCATAGAGCTCTGAGGGTAATGCAGTCAACACTGATTCCAAGACCTGTGTACATTAAAATACTAAACTATGTGTATGTAAACAATCAATCTGGCAGCTAAGAAAAAAGGCACACTTACCTGGAATAATAAAATCTCCTTTGCCCAGGATCTTCCCATACAGATAAGACAAGCAAGGCAACTCCTTTCACCATACTGCAGATTTCTAATAGAGAAAAAAATCAAATTCCAGATGAAATTCTCAAATCTACTAATTCTATGTTAAAGAAGTCAAATACATGGTAGCTAACCCCAAAGAGGCAAAAGAGGCATTTCTGGCCGTTTTCAAGCAGATTCCACCTTCAGAAAAGAAATAAAAGTTCAAAATATGATAAACGACCCTCAAGTGAAGAAACAAGCCTATTTGCGAGCATTGTAGATGGGAATACATTCCAGAGACCTTTGCCTGGCTGCCTAGGCCCTTAACTTCACAAGTAAGCCATGAGAAGCACAGGAAAAGGAAGTATAGCCTGTGTGGGAACCAAAAATCAACTGCCGTTTCCAATGCGCACATTTCAGGAAGGAACCACCATCAGGGACTGTGGCTTGTTAAACCGTTCTCAGTATGAACTCGAGGGCTCCATTGTGAAGACCAACCATACTAAAGGGACTGTTAAAAGCTTCTGAAGAGTCTTCAGTGTCAAAAACGGAAATTGACCTGTGCCTTTTTAAAGAAGTAAACAAGCACCAAATATGCACAACATTCTGCAAGCAAGACCTTGAAGAATTAAGGTACTGTTACACTGAAACACTCACTAAGACTGTACACCCATCACTGTATGACTGATTGAAGAACTCAGCCTTAAATAATAAATAAGTAATAATCTACTAGAAACCAGTCTAGTTTGCAGACATATTCTAGGAAAAGGACTAATGACTTGCATAAATGCTGAAAAATGTTAAAATCTGAAACTTACAAAGGTAACCTAATAATACTTAAAAACTAAAATGTAACTTGCTAAGCAAACTGTAGATAAGGATCTGCCTGACCTAACTGAGAAATATATGTGCATGCAATTTTTTTTAAATCTCTCTCGTACCCAGGAGTAAAGGTGCCAACAACACATTATAATAACCTACATAATATATGTGGAAGGCTATATAGGCACCAGTGTTGATTAAATACTGAGTTTATAAAGGGGAGGAAAAGTAGCAGAACAAATGGAAAATGTAAATATGACAAGCTTGACATCTGATTAATAATACTGTGTTGTACTACCTGACATAAGCTACTGAGAAATTGTTTATTAATATGCTGTTTTAAAAATATATCATTAGAAAGATAAGTGCCAAGTACATATATTATAATCCTTACAGACAGATGTGAAAGACTAAATAGGCACCATAGATATCCAGTGGGGTGGCGATGGGGGCGAGATGCGCCCCCCCTATATGCCAGTATGATTTTGAACACATGGGAAAGGAAATATATTTATAATAGTACATATAGGAATAGTTGGGTGTTATATAAGCGTTTTTTAGATGATGATATAGTCATTTTCTGGCAAGGTAGTAGGGAAAGGTTGGAAGGATTCATACAATATATAAATGATTCCACAGATTTTTTTAAATTTACTTATGAGACTGGTTTAAACGAAATGAATTATTTGGATGTAAAACTAATGAAAGATAGTAATATATTTAAGTCAAAAGTATATAGAAAGAAAACATATTCTAACTCTTATTTACATTTTAGCAGTGGACACCCTCTGCATCAGAAAAAAAGTATAGTTAAAGGTCAATTTGTTAGAATTTGCAGAATGACTTTTAGTGATGTGGAGTTTGATGAGGAGTGCGAATTTTTGACCCAGTTGTTTGTGGAAAGGGGGTATCCCTTAGAACTTTGTAACAATATCAAAAGTGAAGTTACAAATGGACGAAAGGGTAGATTTGAACCTATTCTAGGGAAGGAATTGATACCCTTGGAGGATAGAGAAAATATAAACATTTTGGGTACATCTAATTACAATGGTGATGGAGATAGATCTTATGGAAGTGCATTTGTCACAGATTTTAGTGGGGATTTGGGGGTTATCTACAATACACTTGGAAAATAATGGAATACATTTACAAGTTTAACAGACCTAAAGCTAAAAAATAAGGAATCCTTAAAAATTATATATAGGAGAGGGCAAAATATTAAAGATTGGATCATGGTTCAGGATGGTGGTCAAAAGAAAACTACAAAATCAAGGGGCACATACCCATGTGAGATGTGCACTCAATGTCCACTCATGGCCAATAAAGATTGTATATATATTGAATCTAGGGGGGGAGAGAAATTGTCAGTAGGACACATAGTACCTGTGACACCTCTGGTGTCGTATACATTGCAATATGTGAAATATGTTTGGGGTTTTATGTGGGAAAAACTGAGAGGAAAATAAGGAGGAGGGTTTATGAACATATGAATGATATTAAAAATAAAAAAAGAGAGTAATGCCTTATTTAAGCATAATAAAATTTGCCCCCTAGAGAAATATAAATTTTTTATTATAGAGGAAGTTCCGAAAGATGAAAGGGGTAGTATGTGGGAAACAAAGATTGAATACCGTGAATTATGCTGGCAAATTATATTAGAAGCTAATAGATATCCAGGTATAAATGATGGTATTTCCCTTGCACCCGTTCTCAAAATGAGGGCAGCTAGATTATAAACTATATTTATATTTATTATATGAAGTTGTATTGTGAGTTAATGTTTTTAAAGCTTTGTTAGGTTTTATGGATTTTATAGTTGACACATATATTTATATTTATATGCATTTATATATTATATGCATTTTTATTTATATATATTGCATTTTGTATATATATATATATATATTATTATTATTATTTTTTATGGGTTTATAATGTATTTAGACATCCTGCCTATTATAGAATACGGCTTGGTTTTTGAACGGAATGATATGTATGCTTGTAATTGTACAATTTGTCCACTTGGGGGTAGTATTGTTTAGAGAATGTAGTACAATGAATTTTGAACAGATGCGTAGATCAGAGTTATATCTGAGTTGTTATATACATTTATAAATCAACATTCAATTCACCAAGTGGTGGGATTAATGTATATATATATATATATATATATATATATATATATATATATATATATATATATATATTTTTTTTTTTTTAAGTGATGATATCCACTACAGATGAGGAATGAAATATAAGAAGAAAAAACTTTTTAAACATGGTGTATTTAAACAATATGAGTACTGTTGCCATTATTTGCAAGGTATATTTATATATTAATGAGCTATATTATACTCAGATGCCATTGGATAATTTAAATGTTTAGGATAGTATATAAGTGATGTTAGTAATTATTTGTTTGTCTGATGAAGTCTGTACGAATAGGTGAAAAATGCGGTGATTCGTTAAGCGTTTTATTGTTGTCAGTTATTCATTAAATTTTAGTCTTTCATCACGGTTGGAAGTCCGGCGTTTGGTTTACCTCCTACAGTTCGTTTTTTGTTGGTATAAATTTTTTTTTCGCATTGACATCTCCTTATATTTGGTTATTGGCACCATAGATATACAAAACTGTGAATAAATAAAGGGAAGGTTAAGTAATAAGTGGAAGGAAAAGGCAAATATGTCCAGGTTGACAACTAAACACCAATACCATGTTATGCAACTGGATATAAACTGCTGAGGAAATGTGTATGAATATGATGTCTAAAGTTACATTATTAGACAGGTTATAGGTGCCAAGATTTTATTTCACAACCCACATAGATTTATGTGAAAGACCATACAGATACCAAAGGATTTTGACAAACCTGACATTAATATAACAATACAATGTTACACAACCTGATGCACACTATTGAGAAAATATTTTCAGTGGACTGCTTTAAAAACACTATTATGAAGAACAAATCACAAGATAAAAACAATACATGCTGCACTCTAACTGCAACACTACAAATGTATAATAGTTTTGTTGAAAGGGACTAGGGACTTTATTAGCAGTGTTTTCTGGGGAACTAGTTTGTTTAGCTTAGTTCATATTGTATATAGTCACACAGGGGGGTTAATATGCGACAAATCCACATGTAAAAAGAAAACTCAACCAAAGATTAGATGGCAAAGTAATTCACATATTGAACCTTCACCTCTCCCCCCGATTATTCCTGGTCCAGGGATATAGTGGATAGGTACAGAGATGGTATGGGGATAGATAGATGCTTTACACAACCATTACACACCAACACATATGAAGACCACAAATCCAAACTAACACACACATCATATCTAATGAATATATTTAATAAATAAATGTGGGAAATAGAGTCGTGGAATATTAAAGGACTCCAAAATGCAAAAAAAAGAAAATTAGGTACTTACGTATTATCACAACCACATTCTGAAGAGGAGAAGTGGTTCTTTTCCAAGCCATAGTCGTAGCGATCAATGTACTCAAACTGTCTTGCACATATCTCTCAATTGTCAAGATTTGGGTGTCATAATTTTGGATTCTTCATCATAACATCTGTGGATTTATGACATATCAGTGAGGATTGAATTTACTAAATAACGACATACATTTTTTCATAGCCTTCAGATAATGCTGGCGAACACAAATCCTGTTGTGGTAGTAACTTTCTAAATTAAGAGCCATATTTTAAATCTGCCCCTATTTTGGGCCCTTTGTCCACCCCATTATATTCAGCTTTGTTCAAATGCCTTGCACTAAAAGGCTGAGATGTATGCTTTTTCATAATGACTTTGGCTTGATCAAATGGCACGATTCTTTTTTCAGCACTGAAAAAAATTTCGAGCCTTGTTTTGGACGTCTAATTCCATATATTTGCTTATAATGAATCCCCAGTACCTTAACAACACTCCATTTTGTCCCATACTTCTTCCCATCTGTTTATAAACATTCTTCCTCCAAAATAATATGTATTCGTTAGCTCACCTCCTTCATTGCACTCCTTCATTGCATTTCCAAACTTTCAGCCCATTTTTTGGCTTTCTGTGGACTTCTTTAAGCAAGTAGGTGAGAAACGTGTCTAAACAATCTTACACCACAACAAGTATTCCACAGAGTGATAATCAAGAAATATAATCACTTTGGCTAAAACAGATTTACAGAGGCCATAGTGACATGGATTATACTTAACATACATACATAGAGTGATACTGTATGCTACAATTGGTGAGTCTGGAATGTGGTTGCGATAAATACATAAGTACCGAAAATTATTCCTACACCTTGCATTGAAAACCAAAGCTAATCTTGTACTAATACAAGAAACACATTTGACCACAGAGCAATGGACAGAAATTAGCAGGAAGAAATGGATAAGACAAATCATAGCCGCAGAGGGAAAAACAAACAGCGCTGGGGTGGCCATAATAATCAAAAAAACAATTTCAGGAAAAAATCCTAAACATCAAAGGCGACAAGGATGGAAGATGGTGTTACGTAACATTTACTAACCCTACACTACCAAAACCTATATTGGTGCTTAATATATATGCACCCTGTAGTTACCAACAACACTTCTTTATGTCACTATATCTAACCTTAAACCAATTAAAAGACCATTATTTAGTGATTGGAGGTGACTGGAACACATACCAAAACCCAGAGAAGGACAAATCTAAATTGACTAAATCATATAATAAACAAGCCTCTTTAGCTTTAAACGAATTCAAACAAGACTTCAAACTATATGACCCATTTAAATATGGAGATAATGATGATAAAACTGGGAAATTCATATTTTATTCGCAATGCCATCAAATGTGGTCAAGAATACTTTTCTTTTTAATTTCAGATATATTCATTAACATGGACCCAACGACAATTATCCACACCAGGTTTTTTTTTCAGACCATTCTAAAATCACACTGAACATCTACTGGGACAAAAAAAAAATATAGAGAGAATAGAGGGCATAACTAGTCATTAAACCCCAATTTGCTCACCAAAATAGAACTGATAAAAGAAGTAGAAGAAGTACTAAAAACATCTCTTGCTAATACTCTCAACTCTCAAGTACCAATGGACATAGAATGGGCCGCAACCAAAGCACACATTAGAGGAGTATTTATCAAAAAAGCAGCATATTATAAAAAATACAACTAAAAGAAGAACAGATACTGAAAGGGAAAGTAGAGCATCTTGAAAAAGAACTATTAAGTAACCCTAAGAAACAGACAGAGGAAGAACTCTTAAAAATGCAGCGAGACCTTTATATGCTAGAAACCAGAACGAAAGAGAATTTTACGAAGCTAGGATGCTAGCCACCTATGCAGAAGAAGCACAAATCCCATCTAGAGCTCTATCCAGAATTATCTTCCAACACAAAACCGCCTCCATTATATCAGAATTAAACCACAAGGACAAAAACTACACAAAGAATGAGGACATTGTCAAAATATTTGAACAAATATACTCTCAGATATATAGAGAGCAAACATCAAAGGAAGATAACACTCTTTTCCTTCAAAAACTGAAATTCCCCAAACTAGATTTAGACCAACAAAAAAAACTAACTGAACCCATATCCATCAGTTAGATAATCACAACAATCAAACACTTAAAAACACACAAGGCTCCGGGACCAGATGGTCTCACCTCAGAATTCTACAAAGCATTTACCCCCATTGATAGCTAAACTACTACATTATATTTTGAACTACATAAACAATAAAATAAATGATATTCACTTCAATACCTCTAAAACCATCTTTATATTAAAATAACATGCTGACCCCAAAAACCCTGACAGCTACAGACCCATCTCCCTCTTAAACCTGGATACAAAAATACTTATCTCGATACTTGTGAATAGAATGAAAAACCTGATATACAAAATCATTTCTTCAGAACAATCTGGATTTACACCACATAGAAAGACTAGTGACAACACACTAACATTAGATGCACTAATTTCCTATGCAAATTGGAACAATACTAACATCTATACAATGGTAGTAGATGCTCACAAGGCATTTTATATGGTCAACATATAATTC